>NC_072403.2:86225909-86528939 GCF_028858775.2 Pan troglodytes | reverse complement strand
GCACATTCCTTGGAGAGGAGCAACAAGAAAATGCTCAATAAGACTGCTCTTCCTTGAGATGACCTGCATCCCTCATTTGGTGCAGTTTGATATATGAACTGGTAGAATTTGGAATATTGAATTCCACTCATTTTTGTGGTACTCTAGGCCACTCTGATATCCTCTTAACCCCAAATTATGTTTAATTAATAGTAGCTAAAATTCTGCTCTGCCATTATCTTAGTTAACAGAGGTAAACATATAATTAATATCTATATTGATAGGCGTAAGTATTTCCATATATTCTGACTAATATGCCTTTATGTTTTACTGCTTTGACACATACAAAAGTCTATATCCTAGGCAATATTTCTGAAGAATTCCTGAACCAAAGGTGGTTACAAAATGTTAGAATAAAAAAATAAGGAAACCTCAAATAATTAAAGGATTCTTTCCTAGGCGTCTCTAGGCCGCACTGGCCAGGTTTGAGATTTTGAGATTGAAGACTCAGGACTTATTTTTTTTCCAGCTTTATTGAAGGATAATGGACAAATAAAAATTGTATATATTCAAGATGTATAACATGATGATTTGCTATACATATACTGTACATTGTGAAATGATTGCCACAATCAAATTAATTAACACCTCCATCACCACACATAGTTATTATTGTGTGTGTCTGAGGGGGCGAGAATACTTAGTATCTACTCTCTTAGCAAATTTCAAGTATGCAATACAGTATCACTAGCTATAACCATCATGCTCTGCATTAGATCCCTAGAACCCGTTAGTCTTATAACTGAATGTTTGCACCCTTTGGGTAACATCTCCCCATCTCTGCCTCCCTGGCAACTACCATTCCACTCTCTGGCTCTATGACTTTGACTTTTTTATATTCCACATGTAAGCGAGATCATGCACTATTTGTCTTTCTAGACTGAGAGCCTATTAAGTTACAAAGGTCATTTGCAATATAGCAATCAGCCTTGGCTTCTTTAATACCATGTTTTACACAACTGGGTTCAAGTCACAGTTATTGTGAGAAGATGGCATGCCTGTAGTAATTTTTTTGTACTTTCTGAGTATTTATTATTTTGCATGATTTTCTTTTGTAATTTGAATTATATGTACTTATCTGAAAGATGATGACAAACTAATATTAACATTGTTTTGGTGGTATTCTATGTTATTTCCAGCATCCTTGACAAATGGTTTGTGAACTTTCTGCTGTATTTCCTTAGGCTTGATTAAAACAAACAAAAAGTTTATGTCATTTTTTGTAGCTAAATAATATATAAAATGCATAAGGAAATAATATTTATTGAGCAGACCGTACGCCCCAGACGGCTTAATTTATTTCAAACTCACAGCAGTCATTCAAGAGACACATTATTAAGCCTATTACAGTTTAAGAAAATGAGTTGGAGAGGTTAAGCAACTAGCCAAATTCAGACAGCTGGTAAGCAACTGAAGGTAGATTCCTGTGTAAACTCTGAAGTCTCTGACTCCAAGCCCAGGTTCTAGTAACCATATTACTCAGTCTTGTTCAGACCCCGTTTATCAAACTGAATGTGCTAGCCAGAGTGATGCTACCTGATAGTTATGAAGTACTGCAGTCAGTCTTAAATAAGAATTTCCCTGTGGATTTTTAGACCTGTAAATAGCACTCCATTTAACCTGGCGGTACATGAATGGAAAGCCCTGCACTCTGGCACAAGGACATTTCCATTACTCTGCTTTCTGCTGATTCAAAACATTACATGGATTTATATAGTGGGAGTAACTGGATTATATGTGTGTCAAAGAGAGTCCAAAGAATAAAATAAAATATATACTTAGGAAAAAACTATATCCCTACAGAGTTCAGTATTAGAAGTTATATAAAATAATTGATGTTTACTTCAGATCTATTCTTCTAAACAAAACGAAACAAATCTACCAATTTTATTTGGCCAAAATTCATCATCAACAGGCTTACTCACTCAGATACTCCATTGTGTGGACAGACAGACCACTTGCACTCACTAAAAAGGTCTAACACAGATATGGAAACATTATAGTTAGCCTATTTCTATTTGAAATTTTATGTGCTAACAAAATAAACAATGTCTCTTGCATGATATGATTTCCATTCTACTAAGGTTTTCAAGTCTTTCTGCTTTCTATTATCTTATTTTACTAAGCAAGTGGTTATTCATTTCCCTGAGAAAAGAATTTTACTTTTTCCACTTCAATAGTCATACACAATCTTCCACAGTTACTTATAGTGTAACATCTGGTATTTCTAAATAAAACACCAGAAAACCTCTGAATCATAGTAGGAAGAACTAACTAAAATATCAAGTAGTGTACAAATGATATACTTCACAGAAGGGGAAAAAAAAAAACTTCCTGCTTGATATAATTGCTCTTTAGAGATCACAAACAATGCTTACATTCTTGCATCTGTGTGGAACAGATCCTTTATGGCATTAAAGGCCTTACTGTTCATTTGATGCCCATGTGTAATTCCTTTTAGAGAAACTAAAAATAAGCTTCCAACAGGCTTACTCACTCACATACTCCATTGTGTGGACAGACAGCAAACGGGCAGAGAGCTAAGCCTTGACCCACTTACCACCCTCAGATGGTTCTGATCAATGTCTAAGAACCTATTAAAACCTTACTATTAGGGGATTAAAGGAAATAACAGATTCATCCTGGTTCCCCAGAGCTTTTGCCTTTTTTGGGACAAAATGGGCAAGGTTTTTTTTTTTTTTTTTCAGATCTTTCCCTGAAGGTATGCCAATGAAATTATATATTCTCATCCTATAAAATGTAGTCAAACTTGATACAGAAACTAGTTCATGAAGATCCACAGAATTCCTATATTGTTACCTAAGAATTACATTTTAAATTCAAATAATACAAGAACTATTCTTTGTTCATGCAGTATATTTGCTTGCCTACAAAAATAATCAGAGTTCCCTGAGCCCTTGTGTTTCAGCAGTTTACAATATTAAATGGTCAAACCCCCTGAGTCCAGCTATCCACATTGCTTGCCCCCATCCTTCCTCCAGGCCATTCACCTGGTTCTCAGGCCTTCTCAGCTGTTCTTTCTGTTCTGCTTTCCGGCTATCACACACTGTCTCCCTTCCTGTTTCTAATGGGTAGATAATTTATTGCTCTCCCCTTCTTGTTACACAGCCTCACTATGTGAGCCCATAGATTCCTTTGTAGGTGGTATTCCTGTTGTTGGACCTGTGGTCTCTCTGGCTGCAGGAAAGGGGTATTGATGATACCTCTAGAAACCTAAGCCACAATCCAGGCTCCAGCCCTGAGATGCAGGGTCCAGCCTCAGTTTGGCCTCTCACCCACTTAATATAAAAACAATTATCCAGTGAATGAGCAAAGCTATTCTTGGACTTAGAATATTTCTACTGGGCTTTAAAACTTTCCACCTTTATATTGACACAGTCAATAACTTGCTCTTATATTAAGGCAACATAAATTTATTATTAGCAAAATTATGCTGATGCTTGATCATTAGACCAAACTCACAAAAATGAAAAAATAAATTATAAGTATTTAGAACTTAATTATTGGTTTCCAGTTTGATACTGAGCTTAAGGACGGCTGATAAAAGTGTCTTTACATTTCCATCATTGACTGATCTTTCTACAGACAAGTTTACTCTGTTTCTATTTAAGCTCTGATAATCACTAAACCAAGAGGTTTACTTCACACCTTCTTTTATTTTCCTTGCTTCTCTATTGTACAGTAGCAAAAGCCTGGACCGGTGGGTACACCAGAGATATCTTGTCCCTAGCCCTTCCTTAAATGTTTCATATCCTCAGGTACTGTTTGCCCTCGCTTGCTTTTCTTTCTCTTTCTTTTTGCCCTCACTTAGTTGCTTTTCTTTTTCTTTCTTTTCTTAGTCTTTTTTTTTTTTTTTTTGGTAGTGGCATGATCACGGCACAGTGTAGCCTTGACCTCCTAGGCTCAGGAGATCCTCCTGAGTAGCTGGGATTACAGGCGCCTGCCACCACACCCGAATAATTTTTTGTATTTTTAGTAGAAATGGGGTTTCACCATGTTGGTCAGGCTGGTCTCAAACTCTTGACCTAAGGTGATCCACCAGTCTCGGGCTCCCAAAGTGCTGGGATTACAGACATGAGCTACCGCAGCTGGCCTGAAGTGTATTTTCTAAAATAATCTATAAGTTCTCCATATAAGATCTTATTAAATACTTGAATCAATGACAAAACAATAAAATAATTTGTTTCTGATGCCTAAGAAAAATAAAGCTTTGCTAATAGTTACCATATTTGTAGATACATAGAATTTCAATTTAAAGGTTATGGTAATGGTTGAATTTTTCAATGTATTTCTTGATGAAATTTTTCCATATATAATCTGATTTTTCTAATGAATTATTTAATCTGTTTCAATGTGCTTTAAAATTGGGGAAAAAGGTTATGATAATATATGGAAGCAGTATGGTGCTGTTGGTGACTCAAATTTAGGTATATTTATTACTTGGGTAGAAATTGAAAGAACTTGTAACATTTGCATTCTTTTGTATATAATTAAATACCACATGTATATATAATTTTAAATTTTTGCTAGCTTTTCACACAATTAACTTATTTGATCCTCTTAACAAATTCATAAGGTAGATGGGGTATATTTATTTTTAATACTATTTTGGAGACAAGTAAACTGGCATTAGAGGGGCTATATGGCTTTGGATTATGGTCTCATAAGTCATGCTCACTGGCACCATTCATTCCTTCACTCAAAAAATAGTCATCCCACTATGTTCCCATCACCCTTCTAAACAATGGGAATATGGTGATGAGCAAGATAAAAAATGTTTCTAAACTGATGTGCTTTAACCTATGTTTCATCTGATAATAGAGATACCAAAGCTAAATAATTGTTTGAGCCTTGGATATGTTATTAGTACAGCGACCATAGAACTTATTGTCCAAACCAGGATACTTAATTATGAAATGAGGAGCTCTTTAAAAATATGCTGGTTCAAGAGGCATAAACTAGGGACTCTCTTGCAAACCAATCAGACTAATGGTCACCCTATTTATGGAGGCAGTCCCTTGATAAGCAAACCACTAGAGAACACCATCCTACTTATTTTTTAAAAGTTTCAGTCTATGGAATCAACCTAAATACCAAAGACTGGATAAAGGAAATGTGGTACATATATACCATGGAATACTGCACAGCCATAAGAAAGAATGAGATCATGTTCTTTGCAGCAACATCATTGGATCTGGAGGCATTATCCTAAGCAAGCTAATGCAGGAACAGAAAACCAAATATTGCATGTTCTCACTTATAAGTGGGAGCTAAACAATAAGTACACATGTACACAAAGGAGGGAACGATAGACACTGGGCCTACTTGAGGGTGGAAGTTGAGAGGAGGGTGAGGATTGAAAAGTACCTATCAGGTAATATACTCATTACCTGGTCGATGAAACAATCTGTATGCCAAACCCCCACAACATGCCATTTACCTATATAAAAAACCTGCACATGTACCCCTGAACCTAGAACAAAAGCTAACAATAAAAATTAATAAAAGTTACAGTCTAATAAGAATTTCAAAATCTGACCTTCATTATTTTAGGGACTTCTGAATACACTGCTTTCCTCTATCAATTAAACAGGAAACTGCCAGACTGAAGCAATAGGATGTTTTTGGGTGTAAGAAATAGAAAACTCAACTCAAACTTGCTTATTCAGTTAATAGAATGTAATATCCTAAAAGGTCTACAGGTAAAGCTGGCTCAGGTAGAGGCTTTATCTAATGGCCCAGCATTGACACGAAGGACCTGGTTTTGGTCTATCTCCTCGTTCTACACGTTTTGATATAGGCTTCATCACAGGCAGTTATGCCTCAAGACCACCAGATGGCTTCCATAATCTCTCAGTTCTACAAATTCCTATAGTCCCATCAAGTAGGACAGTGTCATTGTCTTAGCAGAAAAAGTTGTTATAAATGTTCATCATTTATAGCGGCTAAGTTTATTTGACTATTTTGAACCATTCTCTGCATCTGGAGGATGAAGTGTGCTGATTGGCTTATCCTAATGTGATGTTTAATACTGAGTGTCAACTTGATTGGATTGAAGGTTGCAAAGTATTGATCCTGGGTATGTCTGTGAAGGTATTGCCAAAGGAGATTAACAGTTGACTCACTTAGATTTACTACCATATTTGGTAATGCAACTTCTTCTGCGTGTGTGTGTGTGTGTGTGTGTATATATATAGTTTGTGTGTATATGTATAATATATGACTGCACAAAGAACAAGCCAGTTTCTAAAACATCTTCTACAGCTTCTACTATTGTAACATTTACAAGGAAAAAGCTGTTTTTTGTTGTTATGAATATGTATTTGAAGCCCTCTAAAGGACAGTCACTGGCAAACAAGGAATCAGACAAATATTGAAAAACTTGTGGGTACAACTCAGTCAAAGAGTCGATTCTCCTCAAGGAAACATAATAATTATCCAATTTTTTATAACCAAAATGTGGTTCTAAACTTTCTCAGAGACCCTCTTCTATGAGAGCCAATAATATAGCTAACTGTTAACAACCCCACAATACCAGGTTTACCCTTTAAATACAAGATGGAGTGCATAAACGGATGAAATGCCATGTACCCCAGACAACATGATCCATTTCCCTGGATCAGCAGCCCTCAAAATGCCTTGTCATTAATCCACTTGCAAGGCTCCCCAAACATGACAACAATTCTGGAAACCCCAAACCCCAGTCGACTTGGATAGGATAGCTAGGTCAACCTCTGCATCCATTTTTTATTTTCTCCCTACCATCATAAGTCCACAAAAAATGTCTGGACCTCTTTATGGTACAAGCCTAGAACCATTTCCAAGCTACCCAGAATGGCATTCCGCATGGTAACCGGAGTAGGGTGAAAGAGATGGCAGAGAAATTATTCACGCCTCAAACAAACTAAAGACTTTCCACCCTGCAATTTGGGCTTTCCTCAAGGTCCTACAGAAAGAACTGCATTCAGGAGCTTGGGTGGTCCTGTGTTGGCAGGGGCCAGAGGAGAAGTGAAGCAATGCATGAGGCACTAGAGACAAGCTTACAGAGTTAAATGCAGCTAAGATACTAACTCATCAGTCAACATCCACGCCTTTCTGTTGTGACGCCTGCCGTTTTAAATTTAGTGATTTGTTCTTGGACAAAATGCCACATAATACTTTCTTTCATTCTTGAGTTTTCCATTCAGAACACTGTGTTCTAAAAGATACTAGTTTCCACCATGAAAAGCAATCATTGGTATGATTATGTGAATGGAAGATAAATCATTTAAATTTCTTTCCTTCTACTCTTACACTAACAGGATTAAAAGCTATAGAATGAAACAGTAACAGGACAAGGACAGTCAGTACACAAAGGAAGAAATAAAACAACTCCATTAGTAGCCAAAGGAAAATCAAACTCATCATCACACAGTATTTTTACGTATTATATTGGCAAAAAAAGAAAAATAATTGAAAATAAATTAGAAAACATCCAATGTTGTTTAGCATGTAAGGAAACAGACTGTCATTAACTGCTGATAAACATGTAAAGTGTCATACCCTTTCTGGAAAAAGATTTGGAATTGTCAGAGATATTTGATACATGCATAAAGGAATTTATGTGTCAAAGAGTATAATGTATTTGTAAGTGTTTATGCTGAAGTCAGAATATACACAGAGTTGTTTGGTTGGATGTCTATTTTGATTGGACAGCCCCATGCTGTACTAGTTGTAAAATATTTTTATTTTCACCCCCACATATATGCCAGCACTCATTTGAATATATTTCTCACACTAAGCATATTAGTATAATTTTAAATGAATAATTGGTAAGTGGTAAATGACATTTCTCTGATTTAGTTTTTATTTATATAATTGTTGGTAAGATTAAACATATTCCCATGTTTACTCAACATTGTAATTTTTTTTGAACATTGCCTATTTATATTGTTTGAGTTCACTTTTCTATTGGAAAGTTTATCTCTCAGTAATTCATTAGAGCTATTCGTACATTATGAATAGTAATATTTTTAATAGCTATCTTTCCCACTTAGTCTTGAGACCAACCATAATTATTTCTTCATTTTATAATTAAAGCATTTTGCAATTTTCTCTGCAGCATAACCATTTCTTCATTATGTTTGTTTTTGTAAAAATACAGAATTTGAATTTTTTCTGTATAGTCAAAAATCACTATTTCTTCTCTCTTAAAGTCCTCCTATTTACTTAGAAAATTCTTCATGCCAAACAAAATAAATACTAACCTACCATTAATTTCAAATATTTATCTCTTTAATACAAGTATACTTTATTTTGTGTGAAGTGAAGACTTTTTTCTACAGAAAACAACTTTACTCATGATTTGTGATTTTATATTTGTTATAAAACAAGTCCTGATATATGTACGAGGGTTTGTTTCCTGGCTTTCTAGTTTGTTCCATTCTTCACTTTACCTATACTTTCACGAGTACTCCTAATTACAATGATTCTAGCTTTTTCTTATCCTGTAGTATCTTACATGTCATATCCCTGAAGTTTATTTTTTTTCCAGCATTTTTGTTTATACTGACACATTTTTATGTCTACTATACTTATAAAGTACTAAAAATAATAATATAATGAGTTTTGATTTAACATTAGAAGGAACAAATTTATCATGATTAGTCCTTTTATCCAGGTCTATGATATGCAACTCCCTTTACTCAAGTCCTTTAAAATGTTTTATTTTAAAAACTTTGGAGTTTTCTTCATATTAGTCTTGGTTAGATGGTCATATTATTCTTAGGTGGGTTTCTTTTATTGTTTTTCATTTTTGTTTTATCTTATAGTGGTAATTTAGATTTTCTATAATTTTTTACTGATTCTTGCTTAATGCATATTTGTTACAACTTACATTGCATTTAGTCATTTTTCTGAACTTTAAAAAAGGCATTTGTTTCCCATAGACTACTTTAAAATGCTGAGCAGTCAACTACATCTAAAAATTATCACGATTTATCTCTTTCTGATATTTAGGTCTCATGTCTCTGATGAATGTATTATCGCATTGTCTAGAACTTGGAAAACAGTATTAAGCAATAACATTTGATAGTTGGCCTATTTGTCTTATTCATGACTTTAATGAGAAGTTCCTTAATGTTTTACCATTAAGCATAAAACTGGCTGATAACTGAAAAATAATATTCTTTTGCAGGTTTGAAAAGTATTTTCTTATTTAAATTTTTCTAAGAATTTTGAATCATGACTAAATGCAGAATTTCGTTAAGTATATTTATTTTTGCTTTTGATTTGTATAGTAATGTAGTCTCTCTTTAAACTTTCTGATATATTATTATATTTTCTAATAAAAAACTGAAGCCATGTCTCATTGCTGTGTAACAAATCACTCAAAACATACTAACTTAAAACAGCCACCATTTTATTTTCTCACGATTCAATGAATCTGCAGTGTGGGCAGTGTTCTGCTGTTATGTCTGTCCCACCTCAGCCATTTAGGTGGCTTAAGTAAATTGAAATAATGTGGCAACTTACTAGAGCCTTATGGTGATTAATATTAGGTGTCAACTTGATTGAAGGATGTCTAGGTAGCTGGTAAAGTATTGCTTCTGGGTGTGTCTGTGAGGGTGTTGTCAGAGGAGGTTAACATTTGAGTTAGTGGACTGGGAGAGGAAGACCCATTCTCAATGTGCGTGGAGACCATCCCATCGGCTGCCAGTATGGCTAGAACAAAGCAGTCGGAAGAAGGAGGGATAAGCTGGATTGCTGAGTCTTCTGGCTTTCATCTTCCTCCCATGCTGAATGTTTCCATCTGTTCCTCTTGCCCTTGAATATCACACTCCAGGTTCTTTTTCTTTGGCCTTTGGACTCTTGGACTTAAACCAGTGGTTTGCTGGGGGTTCTCAGGCCTTCATCCACAAACCAAAGGCAGTATGGTAGGCTTCCCTGCTTTTGAGGCTTTTGGATTCGGACTGAGCCACTACTGGCTTCTCTCTTCCCCAGCTTCCTGAAGGCCTATAGTGGGACTTCACCTTGGGAATGTGTAAGCCAATTGTCCCTAATAAACTCCCTTTCATATATACATATATCCTATTAATTCTGTCCCTCTGGAGAACCCTGACTAACACAAGGCTGGATGGATTAAAATGTTTTCATTCACATGGCTGGTCATTGGTGCTGGCTGTCAACGGGCCTGCTTCATTCCTGTGCTCCTCCAAATCATTTTGTAAATCAAATAAACATGTATTTTTCCTGCTTGAAACCTTTCACTAGACCTTTTTCTTAGGATTTAAAGTTTATTCTCTTTAGCAAGATTTGTAAAATCCTTCATGATCTGGCCTCTGCCTCTCTCCTGCTCATTGTAGACTAGAAGACTAATTATAGTATTTGAAAAAAGATGAGGTAGTGTCAGTAGGACCAGGAAATGGAAGAAACAGCACTGTATGGTTTGCAAAAGTCCCCTGCCCCAAAATGGTGATGTAATTTACCATCCCAACCAGGACACTTTTGAAAATAAAAAGGGCTTCCTTAATAATTATGCCAGGATAACAGACATGAACCAGTACTGCTCTGACACAGCAGGGTCTGACCCCACCCCTCCCCACACTTACCCATATCTTTACCTTCACACCTATACTCTACCTAACAATGTACAATCATAGCTCTAGAACTTACCCTACTGCTTCATGTCACTAATGCTTTCGTATAAATGTTCCCTCTACTTGGAATGTCTTTTATCAACTACAATCTCCATCAAGTTTCCTCTCAGAAACCTACCTTGAATCCTTATACTGAGCTAACCATCTTTTCTTTTAAACACTATCTCTCTTCCAATATTATACATAATTAACACATAGAATTGGAATCCGGATATTTGTTTTCTATATCCTTTTATGAGGAACTGAGAATTTCTTTCTATAACCCTTTTTTTTTTTTGGTTAGAGGGAATGTAGCAGATACAACTTTTAGGTTTAAAGAAAAATGAGACTTCCTTTTTTTATTCTTCGGATGTGACAAGCTGCTGAGTGTGCTAAGTAAGGGAACCAAAGCTAATGAACCATTTGCTGCCCAGATAAAGAGTAGTTATGTTCTGGGATATTAAAAAAATGCAAAAATCCAAAAATCGTTAGTATGTGGTTTTACAGTATATGCTATTTTTAAAGCAGAAGATTTATCTTTTAATTATTTTGTCATTAGGCTCAAATGAAGAACAGTCTGCAATGACTGAACATATGTCAGCTAATATGGGAAACAGAGTTTGGCCTGGGACTGTGCAGGGAGAAAACACAACAGGAAACTAAAAATTATCTCAGTTAATTCACAAAATAAAATTTGTCCATTTTGAAGATAAAGTGCCATTATTTCATTCTGCAACTTCAGTCTTTTATTCCAATACCAGAATGCAGATTATCATATTTGAAGATTTATATATTCAATAGCTCAATATAGACAATTGACCAGATGACAGTTTCATGGCATAATACGCATTACCAGCTACTAATTGAAAATTAACTCATGGCAAATTCTTATCAGATGTCTGGAAGGAAACTGATTAAGTTTCCTTTAAAGCATCCTTGAGATCAAGCTTCTGGCATGAAAATGAAAAATAAGTTGAAGAATATTAGTAAATGTTAATAAAACCTGAAAAAGTATTAGAGTATAGAAAAATTACATAGGAAAACTTTTGCTCTGGAAAACAGCTTGAAATGCTTGTCCTTTAAAACTCCATAGACAGTTTCCATATTCACGTCTATATTTGTCATGCCAGAAAAGGATGAAAGGGAGGAAGGAAAGGAATGTCAGCGTCTGGAGAGGAACGGGAAAGCTTATGTGCTTCAGGGATTCAGGCTTTACATCATACATATTTGAGATGTTAACTCACACTAAAGATAGATCAAGTCTTCGCCTTAATTACAGATATATGCTATTGCGGGAAAACTTGCAGAATTAAACTTAGGTTTTTTTTTTCCAGTATTATTTCTTCAGGATATTTGACAAATCCACAACTGATGTAAAATTTCAGTTGGAAATATTTCTAAAAGAAATGCCACATTTTCCATCTATTCACTGATTTCTAGCTACTTTGATTTGTGCCCTAATTTCTTAATAATAGCTCAAACAACCAAGACAGTAATACTTTACAGTGAAAATAATGATTTGGGAATCAGAAATTACTGAAGAGCAGAACAGACTTTCGTGTTTACTTGAGGACTTTTTATGAAACGATGATTTTCAAATTAAGTTCTTATCTCCTCTATTATCTGATTCTAATGGGAGAATTGCAGTTGGGAAAGTGGTCTCCTTCTTATGACTAACCTCAGTCCTTCACTGCAGCATACTGCAATCATCAAGGCTCATAAAATCTTTTTTGCAGGGCTGTAAGGAGGTAAATTACAATATCTTCATTGGGGTCTATTTGTCTAAAAGCAGAAGCTGGACTGACTGAACTCATACAATCACAGAGTCCAATTAAATTCGTTTATTGAATTGTTATGGTGAACAATCAAATAGCATAAGACTTCCACCCTTTTTCAATATCACCATAAAATCAAGGCTACAAAGAACATTTCAGATTGTGTAAATAAAAATATTATATTTAAAAAGTTAATAGCATGATAAAGCATAAAACCTAGCAAGTACTATTGAGGCAGGATGGGTATTCAAGAAAGTGATTACTACAGTATACCACGTTGGCATACTGATAATGTCCTCGGGATGCAGCAACCACGGTGAATGCATGATGACTGCATATTGTCAACCCAGCAAGCCCCAGCATTTGCATCGTATTTCAACTCATTCAAGCAAAGGGAAATACCCTTGTAGAGAGCATGCACATTTTGATTTTACCTGTCCTTAAAGTCACCTTTTACTCATTATTACTATTATAAATAGTAAAAATCACACCGTGGTTGAGATTTAAGATGCTAATGATACGTGACATATAAACAAGCATGTACAACCACTGTGTATGTGCACCAAGAGGACCACCCAGAACATACTTACCAGTAACACCTCTTCCCACCTCCTTATGAATAATTATGTAAGATTCCCATAAATGGAGTGTTCCTAGTTCTAGTCTTTGCGTCTCATTCCTGTAAGCTGCCTGCCCTGAATCCCTTCTCGCTCAGGGTGTACTGGGTATTCTGCATCTAACTTTTAAAATAGTCTTTCTCCTTTGCAATAAATTATGCTGCATCTTCAAAAAAGAAAACCTAGCTCGTAATGTCAAGGAACCAAATATGGCATAAACCAACACCGAATTCCTTTTCCTCCTGGACACATAGTTAGGCTGTATTCCCCACTCTCCTTACAGTTATGGTAGCCACATAACTGATTCTTGATCAAGGAAATGTGAGCCACAGAGATGTGAACCACTCCCAAACCCAGGCTACACAAGCCTCTCATGCATAATTTTCTCACTCTTTCCCTACTCTAATATTTAAAGAAGGATGAACTCACAAAGTGGAAGGAGTCTGGGTTTTTGAATGACCACATAGAAGGCGATTCACACGTTGGCTCCAGAAATACCCACACTGGCTCTTGTGTGAGTGATAAATAACACTTATTGTGTTAAGCCACTGAAATTTTTGAGTTTGTTTATTACAACAGTTAGCATTACTTACCATACTAATACAGTAGGGCAGTTCCTTGATTAGAGACAAAAAACATATGCAATTTTCAAGGAAAACCAAATTTGATTATTCTTAATTATTCTTAATTTTGTAGGTAAAAATGAGTACTCCTATCAAAAAATGTGTGAACAACATAAAAAAATGCCAAAATGAAAACTGTACATCCAATACTTACAGTAAGTTTTTGTCAAAGCTTGAAGACAGTAACAGTTCAAACATTATTTGGTCACGATGACTTACTGAAAATCTAATGTAATATGGTCCAAAAGTATAAACTTTTATTTGGTCATCTTTATGAAAAAAACAGGATTTAAACAAATAGAGGATGAGGGCCATCAATTTTCAAACATTTTTCATTTTAATTCACACCAGATAATAGTGACATGTACTAGGTGCAACTTCATCTTTTCCTCTATCAAGAAAGATAATGGGATGCAAGGTTATAAGAACAATATAATCATTAGGTGAATCTTAACTTCATTCTGACTTAATTTTTAACATAAATAATGTGTCAACTTTAAGATTTTCCCAATGTTGAAAAATAAATAGTAACATATTGTAGAAGAACTCTGACTTTTGCTGTGGTTAGAAAGACTCTGATAGAATTAGTTTTTTGGTCTGTCAGAGACCAGTATCCTAAGGCTTTTTGACAAATAAGCCCATTCTGGTCACTGCTGCCTCAATAGCTTGCTATCTCTGCCATGTCTTCACCGGAACAGATCCCTCCAGATGTCTGCCTCAGCATCTGCAGATGGGATGGCTCTAACTGCTACAGCAAGAGCTCCTCCCTCTTTTTTTTTATTTTTCATTTTTTTATTATACTCTTAAGTTTTAGGGTACATGTGCACACTGTGCAGGTTAGTTACATATGTATACATGTGCCATGCTGGTGCGCTGCACCCACTAACTCGTCATCTAGCATTAGGTATATCTCCCAATGCTGTCCCTCCCCCCTCCCCACCACAGTCCCCAGAGTGTGATATTCCCCTTCCTGTGTCCATGTGATCTCATTGTTCAATTCCCACCTATGAGTGAGAATATGCGGTGTTTGGTTTTTTGTTCTTGTGATAGTTTACTGAGAATGATGGTTTCCAGTTTCATCCATGTCCCTACAAAGGACATGAACTCATCATTTTTTATGGCTGCATAGTATTCCATGGTGTATATGTGCCACATTTTCTTAATCCAGTCTATCATTGTAATAGCAAAGACTTGGAGCTCCTCCCTCTTAAGGAACCACAGGGAGGCTGGGAAGGCATGCTGGCCTTGTGCCTCAGTAAGGCAAGAACTCATGGGCTGAAAAAAATTTATGAAAGGAAAAGGGTTCAAAGAATGAGGCAGCCAAAAAGAGTGCAAACAGCTGCTACAGAGCATGTATAGAGTTAAAATAAAAAATAAGACTTTTAACTTTACAGTAGAGAATCCTGGCCCACACATCAGGCAATGAAGGCTAACATAGCCAGTGATAAGCTAGTCATGTTGATATCGTGTACTCCCCAAAAACGTCTGATGAGAATGGAAACTTCATTTCTGTGGTCACTCTTCACAAAAACTCATAGTCCTAGTTTGACCACGAAAAAAGCATCAGACAAACCCAAATTGAGGGCCAAAATATCTAAACAGAACTGCAACAGTCAGGGTCATCAAAAACAAGCAAAGACAGAACTGTCATGGAGGAGAGAAGGCCAACGGGACATGATGACTAAATATGATGTGGTGTCCAGAATAGCATCCTGGAACAAAAAAAGACATTAGGGAAAAACTAGTGAAATCTGAATAAAATGTGGAGTTTAGTTCGTAGTAATGTACTGACATTGGCTCTTTAGTTGTGTCAAATGTACCACAGAAATGTAATGTCTTAACGATAGGAGAAACTGCCTGAGTAAAGAGTATATGAAACTCTCTGTATGAGTTTTCCAAATTTTCTGTAAATATAAAACTAAATTCTAAAACAAAAATATATTTTTTAAATAATGCTTTTGCCCCAGCTGGCTAGTGTTCGTGTGCACACTGGTATGAAAAATACTCTCCAGTTTTTCCCCTTACTTTTGCATAAAACAATAATGACTGGTATAGTTCTTTGAAATAGCAGTCTTACTGATTTTTAAAATTTTATATTAAATGTCATTGTCATTTGTGGCTTTCTTTCATTTTAACCAATATTTATTGAAAGTATTTAAGGTTTATAATATTCTATTTCTACTGCCTTTCACAAAAATTACAACCAACTATAATTAATGATTTTCTTAGACATTAGATCTGGAAAACATTCCTTGCTGAGGTTATAATATGATCTAGACAGCAAGAGTTGAAAGTTACATATTTTGATAGAGGCTGGGGCTGGGAATGTTCTTGTCCCTATTAAAAGGCAGGATTAAATGGGCCTTTAGTATGCGATTATAAAGATTAAAGAGTTTAATCAGTTATTCTCATTGAATGAAAGGCATCTCTTTGCCATATGGAGGTGAGCTGTGGAGGATTTGCCTCAAGAATTTAATAAACCACTAAAAAATTTGTTCTGAACATTTCTGATAAATATTATGAGTTATAAAACTTGTGTTTCATCAAAATGTTAGGTCCAAGCCTTTTCATTAAAGTTAAATTCATATTCAAGAACATACCTGTGTGTCTGAATTCTTAGCCACCTAGGGGTAACCTTATTTTAAAATGTTATTTAAATCCTGTTGGATGCTGACTCCATCGTAATTTCAAAAGAGAAAGAATTGTTAAGACTTTTGGGCAGGATATGAGCTTCCTGAGAAGGTTTTTAGCAACCCTGTGTTCATAGGCATGCAGTAAACACTGTGTCTGCCCAGAATGTTATAGTACCTCTCTGCCAAAATTCAAAGGCTAATTTTGATGTTTATAATACATGAAAAGGCTTTTAGTTGTAACAACCTTCGTGATACCAGTCTGTTCTTTTAAAGATTCTCATCAAAGGCACTTTTACATAAAAATTATTAAAAGAAGCAAAATGATGTTTCATCGTAACATACACTTATATGACATTGTAGGAGATAAATTTGTATATATTAATGATGAAAATAATCTTTAAGAAATGTACTTTTAAAAACTATATTGATGAGTAATTTGATTTATCCAAAGTAGGTCTCTGACAATTTTCTTCCTAGTGAAAGCTACTGAGTAGCTTGTCTGAAAGCAGCATAAAGATTCTTGGAGACTACGTTGCTACCTTATAAATGGACCCAGCCATAGAGGATAGATAACTCTAGACCAGAACTTGATGAACAACGTTTAGCACAAAAATTTCCAATGTTAAAATTGCTGATTAATACATGCTAGCTTACTCTACATAGCTAAATATGCCAACTGTTTCTGCATTTTCATAGAATTTGTCAAATTATTGACCACAGATTGATGATTACTTTATTATTTCTGTTATCCTTCTCTCCATTGGTAACATTTCACCCCATCATTTAAGTAAGTAGGATTTCTTCTCTGTACTACTTATATTTCTTGCCATACTCATAGGTGAACTACACATATAGAGGGTCATACATAATTAGCCCAGAGGACTATTTAAAAAGTAATGTGATTTTAAACATTTTGTACATACAATCACTCAAGTTCTGACAGGTGGCTGCAAAGTAAGCATAGCCAAAATGGATATTGCCTGTCTGCCTACAATAGGATAAAATCTTCCTATTAAAGGGGCTTGGTTCTAATTATCTTCGTGTCTCCAAAATCATTCAAAGCAATGCCTTACACTATTAAAAAAACAAATGGGTATGTGTTAATAAATAAATAATCGAGAAATTGTTATAGTTTCAAAATGTGGATTATCTATTTTATATGTATTTCATCAGAGCTGTTCTCACTCTTTTAGCCAGGATAGATTCTGCACACAGGCATATGATGATCAACTACACAGCACAATGTAGGGTGGAAATGTTCAATAGAAAACAGAAGTTCAAGAATCTAGTCCTTTCCTATTGATTCAGCAGCAAATACTAAATTTCCATGTCTATACTTTTACTTTTTAGACTTTTAGCTCCATAGAAATAAAACAGTGACTTACTTCCTGAGTGAATGTGACAGACATTCAATTAGTTTTTGATCAAGACATGATGATAACGGGCAAGAAATAGTCTGAGAGTGATTGGCTTGAAGGGCCATATCATTTAGGATTTTTAGCAAGGGCTAAAAAGTAGAAGAGTAATACATACTCTTTGGGGACTATAAAGAGGTAATGAGTTCTCTCAGAAGAAAAATTCCTGAATTCGCAATTCTAAAGCTGATTATAGGAGTGATTTTATGGCAAATATAAACATGATTCTTAGCAGGTCCCTTATGCTTTGCTTTCATAAAAGTTTTATAGCTATTATTTGTCTTAGAGAAGTTGTCAGTCTTCTATTTTAGCTTCTACCCTACATTTAGATTCCCTCCCCCCATCAACCAAAAGCTGTAAAACATACTGATAGGTTTACCTATCAAAATTGTTATAGTCGTTATTTTATTGTTTTAGGTGTCAATGGCTGTGGGTTAACTGCTGTCAATCTATTGAATGTCTTTCCATTCCAGAGCTCAAGCTAAAGGGACAGTTCCTATGTGGAAAGAGAAAAGAGTAAGAGAAGTACTATAAGTTTAGATGTTTCTTAAAACTTGTGCTTAGACACTGTGTACATCATACCTGTTTATGTTTCATGGTCAGAAAAAGAGGAAGATTAAGTTATCTGGACTCTTAACTGTTTTCTCATTCCCTTGCAACCTCTAACTCCAGTTTTAATGATATAATCTCTTGTCATATTTGATGGCGAATTTTAGTTGTCAACTTTACTGAATTAAGGGATACCCAGAGAGCTGGTAAAGCATTATTTCTGAGTGTGTCTGTGAAAGGGTTTCTGGAGGAGACTGGCATTTGAATCAGTAGACTGAGTAAGGAAGAGCTATTCTCAATATGAGTGGGCACCATTCAATTGCTTAGGGCCCAGGTAAAACAAAAAGACAAAAGAAAGGCAAATCATATCTCTTCTGGAGCTAGGACACTCTTCTTCTCCTGTCCTGGGATATCAGAACTTAAGGCATTCCAGCCTTTGAACTCTAGAATGTGCACCAGCTGCCCCCTGGCTTCTCAGGGCTTCAGCCACAGACTGATAGTTACACTGCTTGTTCCCCTCATTCTAAGGCTTTTGGACTTGGACTAAGCCATACCACTGGTTTCCTTGGTTCTCTACCTTGCAAATGATCTATCTTGGGACTTCTTAACCTCCATGACCCCATGAGACAATTGTCCTAATAAATCCCCTCTCTGTCTGTCTGTCTGTCTATCTATCTATCTATCTATCTATCTATCAATCAATCAATCATTTACTTACCTACCTACCTACCTACCTACCTGTATTAGTCAGGATTTTCTAGAGGGACAGAACTAATAGGATAGATGTACAATGAAAGGGAGTTTATTAAGGAGTATTGACTCACATGATCACAAGGTGAAGTCCCACAGTAGGCCGTAGGCAAGCTAAGGAGCAAGGAAGACAGTCCAAGTCCCAAAATATCAAAAGTAGGGAAGCTAACAGTGTAGCCCTCATTCTATGGCCAGAGGCCCAAGAGCCCCTGACAAACAACTGGGGTAGGTCCAAGAATCCAAAAGCTGAAGAACTTGGAGTCTGATGTTCAAGGGCAGGCAGCATCCAGCGCAGGACAAAGATGGAGACAAGAAGATTCAGCAGGTCTGGTCTTTCCATGTTCCTCTGCCTGCTTTTCTCCAAGCTGTGCTGGAAGTTGATTAGATGGTGCCCACTGCCCACCCACATTGAGGGTGGGTCTGCCTCTCCTAGTCCACTGACTCAAATGTTACAGACACCCTCGCAGAGACACCCAGACACTAAAATGTTAATCTCTTTTGGCAACACCCTTGCATCCTTCGATCCAGTTGACACTCAATATTAACCTTCACGAATCCACCCCTTGTCAACTTGAATCTATATACATGTCCTGAAATCAGACATAATCTTCAAATAAAGACAATAATAAGGTCATAATTATGCCTAAGAAAATACCGCTATCTTTCATACAACCAGAAACGCACCAATCCCCAACCAATATGCTACTACATAAAGTTAACAACATTTAAATGTTGATATAAAGTCAATAAATCTTATGTCACATGATAAAGGAAAAAGAAAAATGAAGATGTTTTCTTAGTATGAGTGTATACATGCACAAACATGTTCTTCACAAAAGGAGGTGGAAATACTCATGACCAACAAAATCCTCATTTCTGTAACTGCTCACGTGGTTGTAGCTGGTATTGATGACTACCTTCTGCTACTACCCATTCTGTATTCCCTTTGCTTTCAACAAGCACCTCAGCACGTCATGGGTTTTTACCTGGTGAAGTGACCCAAACCTTCATTTCTGAAGGGTCTGGGCCATTTGTACTCCTGCCTGAATTGGGCTGTTGTAGTTTCACATTCACCTTAATCACATGGACATGGTTATACTAAGAGATGCCCTAAGGGATCTCCTGTATGCCATGCACAGTCTTCCTTACCTCCATTGTGGAGTAGTAGACTGATTTCATCTTGATATTCCAGGTAATCACCCCAGCCAGCACTGTAACTCCCTTTTTAGCCTCTTGACTTACAGGTAGGAGGAGCCCAAAGTGGCCAGATGACATGCTTAACTTCCAGTTTAATGGAGTCATCATTATGTCACCTGGTGGCAGCATTCCTCCTCTGGAACTGAGACCTCAAGGCCAGCAGAGCAGGAAGCAAAAATTTTGCTAGTGGGTCACTAGGGGTGATGGTGAGTGGTGCCACTTCAACTTTCACCCCTTGATTCCTGGACCTGTGACTCCTGGCTATGGGAGAAACACTGCCATATATTGGATGCTGATTTAGAGCATACATAGCCATCTGAAGAATCTTGTCCCAGCCCTGCAAAGCATTTGTCACCTAGTTGGCATTGTAATTGTGACTTCAAAAGGCCATTCCAGTGTTCTATTAGTCCAGCTGCTTCAGGATGATGGGGAACATGGTAAAACCAGTGAATTCCATGAGCATGAGCCCACTGCCACATTTGTTTGGCTGTAAAGTGAGTGCCTTGGTCAGAGTCAATGATATGTGGAATATCATGTGTGATGGTTAATAATGAGTGTCAACTTGATTGGATTAAAGGATACAAAGTATTGATCCTGGGTGTGTCTATGAGGGTATTGCCAAAGGAGATTAACATTTGAGTCAGTGGGCTGAGAAAGGCAGACCCACCCTTAGTATGAGTGGGCACGGTGTAACCATCTGCCAGATTGGCTAGAATATAAGTAGGCAGAAAAATGGGAAGAGACTGCCCTAGCCTCTCAGCCTACATGATTCTCCCATACTGGATACTTCTTTTCCTCAAACATCTGACTCCAAATTCTTCAGTTTTGGAACTCAGACTGGCTCTCCTTTCTCTCAGTCTACAGACAGCCTATTGTGGGACATTGTGATCGTATGAGTTAATACTTAATAAATTCATATATATAGTAGTGTTTATATCAATTAGTGCATAATTATATATAGTATATATTCCATTTGTTCTGTCTCTCTCTATATATATATACAGTTCTGTGCCTCTCTCTGTCTCTCTCTCCATATATATATATATATATGTATATATATATATATGTGTATATATATATATATTCCATTAGCTCTGTCCCTCAAGAGAACCCTGACTAATACAGATTTTGGTACCAGAAGTGGTTTAGAGGAACAGAATATTAAGGATGGAGTTCTTTTGTTGGTTTTGGGGTTTCTGGAGTTGGCTGCTTAATATGATTACACCCAAAAATGCTAAGGACTCTACTTCTAATAGTATGGAGAACACTGATAATCCTTGGTCCAAACTACTTAGAGAGTTATGCAAAATAAATGCATTTGACACTCCTGATTCATTGCTTGCGAATGGCGAGGAGTTTAGTGACTCTGTACACAATACATGTGACCATATGTGGAGGACCAAGGAACATAATGAAGCTGGTTGGTGCCAAGTTCACTGGACAAAGGGATGAAAGAAAATAATGAACTCAGAGATTCTATATCCCAGCTTCAGTAGCAGATACTGAGCCTCAAATCTGCTAACATTGCCCGGAGTGGGAGTCTTATCTCCCATAGAGAAAGGGCTGAAATTGTGGAAAAACAGACACAAGTTCTTATCATGTGAGTGGTAGACCTGTAACTAAAGGTGCATGCATAGCCTTGCCAGGTGTCTACTGTTAAAGTGAGGGCATTGATTGGAAAAGAATGGGACCCTGTAACTTGGAAAGGGGACCTGCAGGAGGACCCTGATGAAGCTGGGGACACTGAATTTGTAAACTCTGATGAAAGTTTTTCACCAGAAGAAACAGCTACCCTATCCCCAGTAGTGGAAATATCTCCTCCCCGACCCATGCTGCCATCAGCCTTTCCACATCTGTCTAAGGAGATAAACCCTGTGCTGCCTGAGGCAACAGTGATGGCCTCCCATGAGGCAGTTGCCAGGCAAGATAATGTTGATTCTCCTCAGAAGCCACCCCAAACATCCCTGTTTGCTTCTAGACCTAGAAGTAGACTAAAGTCCCAGCAGGCCCCTAGAAGTGAGGTTGAGAGTGTGACCCATGAGGAGGTGTGCTACACTTGAAAAGAGCTGCTTGAGTTTTCTAATGTATATGAACAGAAATCTGGAGAACAGGCATGGGAATGGATATTAAGGGTGTGGGATAATTGTGGAAGGAATACAGAGTTAAAACAGGCAGAATTTATTGATTTGGGTCCACTAAGTAGGGATTCTGCTTTTAATGTCACAGCTCGAGGAGTTAAAAAAGTTCTAATAGTTTATTTGCTTGGTTAGCTGAAATATAGATTAAAAGATGGCCCACTATGAGCCAGCTGGAAATGCCTGATCTTCCTTGGTTTAATGTAGAGGAAAAGATCCAAAGGCTTAGGGACATTTGGATAGTGGAGTGCATTACTTATTTAGACCTACTCATCCCAGCTGGGAGGGTTCAGAAAATATCCTCTTGACCAGTGCCTTGAGAAATAGATTTGTGAAGGCAGCACCTGCATCTGTGAGTGAAGAGCCCTGTAATTGCTCTTCTCTGTATGTCAGATCTAAGAGTGGAAACCACAGTCATTCGACTACAAAATTTAAATACAATGGGAATTGGATCTTGAGGTGTCAGGAGCCAAGTGGCGGCACTCAGCCATCAAAGGCAAGGTGGGCATAGCTACCATAAAGGATAGCAGAGGCAAAATACCAATCATAATAGTCTGACTTCTGTAGAGCTCTGGCCTTTTCTAATTAATCACAGTGTTCCTGGAAGTGAAATTGATAGGAAGCCTACTGCATTCCTACTTAATTTACATAAATAGAAAACTTCTAGGTCAATTGAACAAAAGACTAATTTGAATTATAAAAACAGATAATCAAGGCCCCTCAGTCAGTTTCCAGACTTGAGCCAGTTTACAGACCCGGAACCCCTTGAATGAAGGGAAGACCAGGTCTCTGTGAGGAAGGACCCCACTACATTACCAACAATTGATGCAATGAATCTTTCTCCCATCCTTCCCCAAGGAGACCACTGGCCTTTTAACAGGGTAACTGTGCATTGGGAAAAGGGAAATAATCAGATATTTCAGGGAGTACTGGACACTGACTCTGAGCTGCCATTGATTCCAGGGGACCCAAAACGTCATTGTGGTCCTCCAGTTAAAGTAGGAGCTTATGGAAGTCAGGGAAATAATGTAGTTTTAGCTCAAGTTCAACTTACAGTCGGTCTAGTGGGTCCCCAGACTCATCCTGTGGTCATTTCCCCAGTGCCAGAATGCATAATTGGCCTAGACATACTTAGCAGCTGGCAGAACCCCAACGCTGGCTCCCTGACTGGTAAGATGAGTGCTATTATGGTGGGAAAGGCCAAATGAAAGCCATTAGAGCTGCCTCCTCCTGGAAAAAATAGTAAATCAAAACTAATATTGCATCTCTGGAGGGGTTGTGGAGATTAGTGTCACTATCAAGGCCTTAAAAGACGCAGGGATGGTGATTTCCACCAAATCCCTATTCAACTTTCCCATTGGCCTGTGTAGAAGACAGATGGATCTTGAAGGATGACAGTGGATTACTGTAAACTTAACCAAGTGGTGACTCCAATCACAGCTGGTGTATCAGATGTGGTTTCATTACTTGAGCAAATGAATGCATCTCCTGGTACCTGGTATGCATCCACTGACTTGGCAAATGCCTTTTCCCCCATTCCTGTCCATAATGCCCATCAGAAGCAATTTGCCTTCGACTGGTAAGGCCAGCAATAACCTATACTGTCCTACCTCAGGGGCATATCAACATTTGGGTTTGTGTCATAATCTTATACAGAGAGATCTTGATCACTTTTTGCTTCCACAAGATATCACATTGGTCCATTACATTGATGACATTATGCTGATTGGATCCAATGAGCAAGAAGTAGCAAACACACTGGACTTATTGGTGAGACATTTGTATGCCAGAGGATGGGAAATAAATCCAACTAAAATTCGGGGAACTTCTACCTCAGTAAAATTTCTAGGGGTCCAGTGGTGTGGGGCCTGTCGAGATATTCCTTCTAAGGGGAAGGATAAGTTGCTGCATTTGGCCCCTCCTACAATCAAGAAAGAGGTTCAATGCCAAATGGGCCTATTTGGATTTTGGACCCAACACATTCCTCATATGGATATGTTACACCAGCCCATTTATCGAGTGACCTGAAAGGCTGTCAGTTTTGAGTGGGGTCCAGAACAGGAGAAGGCTCTGCAACAGGTCCAGGCTGCTGTGCATGCTGCACTCCCACTTGGGCCATATGAGTCTGCAGATCCAAGGAGGTGTCAGTGGCAGATAGAGATACTGTTTGGAGCTTTTGACAGGCCCTGAGAGGTGAATCACAGGAGAGGCCTCTAGGATTGTGGAGCAAGGTGCTGCCATCCTCTGAAGATAACTACTCTCCTTTTGAAAGACATCTCTTGGCCTGTTACTGAGCTTTGGTGGAAACTGAACGTTTGACTATGGGTCATCAAGTCACCATGTGACCTGAACTGCCTATCATGAACTGGGTGCTTTCTGACCCATCAAGCCATCAGGTGGGTCATGCACAGCAGCATTCCATCATCAAATGGAAGTGACATATATGTGATCAGGCTCAAGCAGATCCTGAAGGCACAAGTAAGTGACACGAGGAAGTGACTCAAATGTCCATGGTCTCCACTCCTGCCACCTTGTCTTCTCTCCCCCACCCTACACTGATGGCCTCATGGGGAGTTCCCTATGATCAGTTGGCAGAGGAAGAGAAGACTAGGGCCTGCTTCACAGATGGTTCTGCATAATATGCAGGCATCACCGGAAAGTGGACAGCTGCAGCACTACAACCCCTTTCTAAGACATCCCCAAAGGACAGAGGTAAAGGGAAATCTTTCCAGTGGGCAGAACTTCTAGCGGTGCACCTGTTTGTGCACTTTGCATGGAAGGAGAAATGACCAGATGTGAGATAATATACTGATTCATGAACTCTGGCCAATGGTTTGCCTGGATGGTCAGGGACTTGGAAGAAGCATGATTGGAAAATTGGTGACAGAGATTTGGGGAACAGGTATGTGGATGGGCTTCTCTGAGTGGTCAAAAACTGTGAAGATCTTTGTATCCTATGTGAGTGCTCACCAGGGGGTGACCTCAGCAGAGGAGGATTTTAATAATTAAGTGGATAGGATGACCCTTTCTGTGGACACCACTCAGCCTCTTTCCCCAGGCACCTCTGTCATTGCCCAATGGGCCCATGAACAGTGGTCATGGTGGTAGGGATGGAGGTTACACATGGGCTCAGCAACATGGACTACCACTCACAAAGGGTGACCTGACTACATCCACTGCCGAGGGCCCAATTTGCCAGTAGCAGAGACGAACACTCAGCCCTCGATATGGCACCATTCCTTGGGGTGATCAGCCAGCCACATGGTGGCAGGTTGATTATATTGGACCTCTTCCATCAGAAAGGGCAGAGGTTTGTCTTCACTGGAATAGACACTTCCTCCGGATATGGGTCTCTGTTTTGAGCCACCTAAGCCTGAGGGTGGTGTGACATAAGCCCCCTTCTGGTGACCACCACTATGACTGCACTGGGTCAGACCTGTGGTCAGCATAGTCCTGGGCCTCACCAAGGCCTTCTGTAACGAATCCCTTGCTATTACACATTTTCACTCAACACCCTGACACTCTGCAATCAGCATGTGGCAAAGCCAGTCAGACCTGCATCCTTTCCTCCAGAGCAGCAAGTTCCCCTTAGGCCCAGGGTAGGTCCAGAAGTGCCATCCGGAAGTCAGAAATAAGGCTCAAAAACCTTAGCAGTCTACCTTATGTTCTATTGAACTGCTGTTGAGCTGGAACTCTTACCACAAGATGCAGTCCTTCCCACCATTCCCTCCCCTTTCCAAAGGTAGAGGAGCCTCACCTGCTACCGGCCATGAGAAATATTGCCAGACTACCATAGATATTCCCTTAAGGCCCACCCAAGGGCTCTTAAGTAAGCTTGTGCTGAATGCTGCTTGTCCTGAGACTCACCCTTCTGGGCAGTGGGCTCCCCTCTGGCCCAGGGCAGGTTCAGAGATGCTGTCCAAGAGTCCAGTCCTGCAAATGGGGACCTCAAGAGCCCATTTGGTGTTCTACCCCACTGTGGCCATGCTGGTATCTACAGTGCAAGACAAAGTTCCCTTTACCTTCACTGTAATTTTCTCAAGCAGACTCTTTTCATGTAACCACCACAGCTGGTAATGTGCTGAGTCTCACCTAAAGTGAGCAAGCCTCAGAGATTCACCCAAGGCCCTCTGTGTAGTACCTGGGTATCACTGCTGGTTATTCAGGGCTCAAGGTCTCTTCAGTTAGGAGGTGATGAATGCTGGCAGAACTTGGACATTTCCTTCAAGGCAGTGAGTTCCCTTGTGGCCCAAGGCATGTCTAGCAATGTCATCCTGGAGCTAAGGCCTGGAACAGAAACCTTATGACTCTGACTAGTGTCTTATCCTGCTGTGGCTGAGCGGGTATCTTAGATGCAATACAAAGTTCTCCCCATACTTCTCTCTGCTCTATGCAAGTGGGAGAAAGTTGTCTCTTTTGGAGCTGTGAGCTATGCAGCCTGGGTTTAGGATAGGTGTGATCCCAGTACTTCCTTAGCCACCCCAGCTGGTGTCTTACTAGGTCACATGCTTCCCCAGTCCACTATCTCTGGGCCCAGTTCAGCACTAGCACTTGCCTATGACTTTCAGTCCTTATGGTCTAGACAACCTTTCAAGTTTATGTAGAGATCAGAGCTCTTTAGCCCACGGTGGCAAAGTTGGCGTGAAATCAAGTCAGACAGCTGAGATCCATGATTCCCCTCTAGCTAAGAATGATTTAAATGCTTCCTCCCTGGACAGGAGTCAGCTGAGTTTTGTCCAGTTTTCCTTTCTGCTTTAACAGGATAGCCCTAAGTTTACTGCCTCACAATTGCTGTACTCTCTTTTCACTAGTGCCCAGAGATGCTCTCCATACCACACGACTACCACCAGGGAAAAGGCGTGGGGTGGTGGTGGTGATTCAGGAGTGTTTTTTTGAACTGCTTAGTGCTTCTTTCAGCAAAATGAAGATAAAACCAATTTCTATGAGAGCTTGCCTTATTTTTGGTTCTTATGAAGGTGTTTTTTCTGTGTAGACAGTTGTTAAATTAGTGTTCCTGTTGGGGGATAAATTGTGGAGGTTTTGATTCCGCCATCTTGCCCTGCCTTCCCACCTGCAGCACACTATTACTAACCCATGTTTCTGGTCAATTAGACAAGAGAATTAAAGATGGAAAGAAAGTGACTTCAAAGAAAGAGATTGAAATTTTATTTGAATATTTGAACAATTGTCTGAAGATAACTGGCTTAAGACTCATTGGGTATAAAAAGAACATTCTACCAACATCAAAGTGGATCTAGAGAATGTAATTTATCATATGGATCTTTACTTCTATAAATACAAAGTTGCTTCACAAGTTTAATAAGACAATCTCGCTTTCAGAATCTTTGGCACAAAACTTGACTGAAGAATGTGAGAATCTTATCTAGATCAAAAATTATAAAGAAATTGTAAATTTTTTATTTAGTTGAAGCAAAAATGGTATTTTTGTGATAGTCTATTGACTAAAAGACTCCAGTCCCAAATTCAACAGGTTCCAACCTTAATAGATACTATAATCTTAATACAGCTATTGATTGCAAAAGCATGAGCAGGTGGAGATGTGTAAACTTCTATCATAACCTTGACAATAGACCTTAAAAGGGAGCAGATGTCTACCATCTCTACTTCTATTCAAAGGGAAGTTGCCTTCTATTTCATCAAGACCAAATGTATCCATATTTTACTTTAACTATAAATCTCCTGTGTTGGAGTGTATGTGTGTGTATGTATATGCTGATACATCTTCCTGTGAATTAAACCTCATAATTAACATATCTATTGAAGACAATTATTTCTAGGATTTTATATCCAGATATTATTTACTAAGCTTTCCTACTTTAAGTTCTATTTTTAGACATAACATTCCCCTATGCATTTTACAATAGGCCTTGGATGTTTTCTAATATTAAATTATAAATATTATTTTAAAATCTTGACAGTTACTATGTATGAAAGAGACCATTCAAGCAATTGAATATACCTTATGGGAACTTGCAACAGAACTTCATCATTAATAGAAAGTTATATAGTCAGAGGATATAATTCTCTGAACTATGTACCCTACTTGGTATGGTTTGGCTGTATCCCCATCTAAATCTCACCTTGAATTGTAATAACCCCCTCGTGTCAAGGGCAGGGCCAGGTGGAGATAATTGAATCATGGGGGTGGTTTCTCCCATACTGTTTTTGTGGTAGTGAATAAGTCTCATGAGATCTGATGGTTTTATAAATGAGAGTTCCCCTGCACAAGCCCTCTTGCCTGCTGCCATGTAAGATGTGCCTTTGCTTCTCCTTTGCCTTCCATCATGATTGCCATGTGGAACTGTAAGTCCATTGAACCTCTTTTTGTTTATAAATTACCTAGTATTGGGTATGTCCTTATTTGCAGTGTGAAAACAAATTAATATACTACTATTGCCTGTTTGAAATAAATCTTGGAATAAAATAATGGTGAAAACGTAGTATGTCCTAGAAAGTGTCAAAGGACAGAAATCGCTGAAAATGGGCTTTTCTACTAAGGAAGAGCTAAATTTAGAACTTGTCCTTAAAGTTAGATTCAAATTTTACCTTCATTTCCAAAAGGCAATTGAATATTTAAAGATGTACACCCAGAGTTAATAGACCATAACAGCAATTAGATTATGATGCTCTTACAGAAACAGTTTTTGTAATCTTTGGCAACTGACAGTTATGATGAAACACTGCAATTTCAGAAGTTAGTATTACATATTTTTCTTATGGAGTGATAAACATATCCTGATGACCTGTCATCTTGGATTTGTAATGTATTATTGATTGCAAGCCTTTGATTGTGGTTTGAAAGTCTTCTGGCACTAGGAAACCAAATCTGAGATTCTTCTCCAAGCTTAGTTGAAATGACCCAATCTGAATGGTTTACCTTATTAGGTAAAGTGGCTAAAAATGTATTCAGCCTCAGCATTCCAAATGAATGAAGTTAGCCCATTAACTTGCATATAGAGATGTCTTTTTTTGAAAGTAGAGCAAAAGAACACAGGTTTCTCTAAATATAAAATTTGAATATTTAAAAGGTTAATATCACTTAATGTCAATATCTAATTAATTCCCTAAATATAAAATTTGAATATTTAAAAGGTTAATATCACTTAATGTCAATATCTAATTAATTCTGTGGGTACATTTTAAAGGAGAAAAGCACGTAAGTTTAGAAATATTTGTTTAAGACTCTTCTGTAAAGAGGCAGGAGTTAATGAACTACAATCTGCAGTTTATACAGGGTAAGATACCAGGTAGCTAGAAATCTGGATAAAAATAGTATAATTCTTTAATTTTTGAGAGAAATTTAAAAATAAATTTGTAGAACAGAAATCTATCCCTCTGCAGCTAATTAAGTATTTTCAAATTATCTAGAAGCACACTCATATTAAATCCAAACTATGTCAAGGTAAAGTAAGATCCATTTCATAACACCATACCAGAATCTTCATGATTAAATTAAGAGATCTATGAGAACAATGGTCATGTCTGCCATAGTTAATAGTGAAGTATATATTTTGAATGAGTAAATAATATAAGCCTGAGCTATGAAAGATGAATTATAATCGTATATCCTAATAAATGTGATAAAAAATCTGGAATGAGAGGAGGAGCAAGATGGAATAGAAATTTCCACCGATAATTTCCCCAACAAGGACACCAAGTTAACAAATATCTACACACAAAAAAACACCTTCATAAAAATAAAAAATCAGGTGGGTACTGATAATACTTGGTTTTAACTTCAGATCACTGAAGAGATAGAAAAAACAGTCCTGAATCCTTGAGGCTACACCCCACCCCACCCCCAACCCGGCAGTGTCAGCATAGTACAGAGAACATCTGCTGTGGAGGAAGAGCACAGCTATTGTGAGGCAGTGAACTCAGGGCTGTCCTGTTAGAGCATAAAGGGAAACGGAACTAACTCAGCTGATACCCACACACAGAGGGACTATTTAAACCAGCCCCAGCCAAAGGGGAATCCTGGATCCCCGTGGTCCAAACTCGAGTGTCTACAAACCTCGCCACTGAGGGCTACAGCACTCTGTGTCTCCATGGAAACTTGAAAGGCAGTCTAGGCCATAAGGACTGCAACTCTTAGGTGAGTCCTATTGCTGAACTAGGCCCAAAGACAGTGGACTGGAGGGGGCGGGGGTGCGGGGAGGGCAAGCAAACTACTGAGACACCAGCTGGGGCAGCCAAGGAAGTGCTGGTATCACCCCTCTGCTAGCCCCAGGCTCTACATCTCGCAGCTCCAAAAGAGACCCCTTCCTTCTGCTTGGGGAGAGGAGAAGGAAGAGTCAGTCAAGAGGACTTTGTCTTACACCTAGGATATCAGCTCAGCCACAGCAGGATAGGGCGCCAGTCAGAGTTGTGATGCTCCTGTTCCAGGCTGTAGATCCCGGATGACATTTCCAGACATGGCCTGGGCCAGAAGGAAACTCACTGGCTTCAAGAAAAGGACCTAGTCCTGGCAGCATTTATCACCTGCTAACTGAAGCACCCTCGGGCCCTGAATAACTAGTAGTGATATCCAAGTACTATATCGCTGGCCTTAGTGAGCCGCTGAGACTTGCTGGCTTCAGGTGAGACTCAGCACATTACCAGCTGTGGTGGCTACAGGAAAAAAATCCTGCATGAGAAAAACAGAAAAGTAAAGGGGACTTTGTCTTGTACTTTAGGTACCAGCACAGCCACAGAGGGGTAGAGCACCAAGCAGGTTCTTGGGGTCCCCAATTCCAGGACCTGACTTGTATGGCAGTTTTTCTAGACATACCCTCGGCCAGAGGGGAACCCATTGCCCTGAAGTCACAGGCCAGACAGCACTCACCACTAGCTGACTTAAAGCCTTTGGGCCTTAAGAGAATATCTGTGGTAGTCTGGCAATACTCCTCATGGACTGTGGTGGCAGTGCGGCTAAGGGGTGAGGCTTCTCTGCCATTGGAAAGGGGTAGGAATAGTGGAAAGTTCAGTGTCTTGTGGTTTGAGTGCCACCTCAGCAGCAATACAGTAGAACCGCAGGTAGATTTCTAAGTTTTTTGACCCTAGTCTCTGATTTCTAAATGGCGTTTCTGGGCCCACCCAGGGCCAAGGGGATCTCACTGCCCTAAAGGAAAGGACACAGTCCTGGCTGGCTTTTCAACCTGATGATTATAGAGCACCAGGGTGATGAGCAAACAGGCAGTAGTGAGGGAGTGGTTACAGCATGCTTTGGGTAAGACCCAGTGCTCTGCTGGCTTCAGGTTTGACCCAGCACAGTCATAGTGGTGGTGGCCACAGGTGGAACTCCCAAAAGTCAAGGATAAAGAAAGGATCCTTAAAGGTAGCAAGAAAAAAGAAAACAAATAATGTATGGGTTTGCAATACCTCTGGAAGCAGAATTTTCAGTGGAAACATTACAGGCCAGGAGTGAGTTGTATGACATATTTATAGTGCTGAATATAATAAAAAAACTTTGTCCTAGCATAGTATTAATATATCCAGTGAAAAATATCCTTCAAACATGAGGGAGAACCAAAGACTTTCCCAGACAAATGAAAGGTGAGGGATTTGATCAACACCAGCCTTGTTCTACAAGAAATGCTAAAGGGAGATCTTCAATCAGAAAGAAAAGGACATTAATGAGCAATAAACAATCACCTAAAGGTACAAGACTCACTGGTAATAGTAAGTATACAGAAGAACAGAGAATATATTAACCCTGTAACTGTGGTGTGTAAACTACTCTTATCCTAACTAGAAATACTAAACGATGAACCCATTGAAAATAATAACTACATGGCATCATTAATCATCGGAGAATTGCAAATCAAAACTACAATGAGATATCATTTCACCCCAATTAAAATGGCTTATATCCAAAAGAGAATAACAAATACTGGCAAGAACATGGAGAAAAGAGAACCCTGAAACAGTCTTGATGGGAATGTAAATTAATACAACCATTATGGAGAACCATTTGGAGGTTCCTCAAAAAACTAAAAATGGAGCTACCATGTGATCCAGCAATCCCACTAATGGGTATATACCCCCCAAAAAAGGAAATCAGTATATCAAAGAGATATCTGCTCTGTCATGTTTGTTGTAGCACTGTTTACAACAGCTAAGATTTGGAAGCAACCTAAGTGTCCATCAACAAGTAACTGAATAAAAATGTAGTACACATACACAATGGAGTACCATTCAACCATAACAAAGGATGAGATCCTGTTATTTGTAACAACATGGATGGAAATGGAGATCATTATGGTATGCGAAATAATCCAGGCACAGAACTACAAACATTGAAACATTGCATGTTCTCACTTATTTATGGGATCTCAAAATCAAGGCAATTGAAATTATGGCATAGAGAGTAGAAAGATGGTTACCAGAGGCTAAGAAGGGTAGTGGGAGGCTGGGAGTTGGGAAGGTGGGGATGGTTAATGTGCACAAAAAATTAGTTAAATAATGAATAAGACCTGCTATTAGATAGCACAATTGGGTAACTATAGTCAATAATAACTGTACATTTTAAAATAACTTAAGGCATGTAATTGGAGTGTATTCTTTGTAACTCAAAGGATAAATGTTTGAGGGGAATAGATGCCTCACTCTCCATGATGTGTTTATGTCACATTGCATGCCTATATCAAAATGTCTCATGTACTCTATAAATATGTACACCTACAAGATACCCACACATTTTTAAAAAAGGTCAGAAATGTGTAGAAATATAGCCTACATGTATGCAAGACAAAATTTTGATGTTATTACACATGAAGTTTTATGACATCTATGTTCCTGCTAACTGGTATTTGACTGAAATAAGGAGAAGAGTAAACCCCCTCAGCAATGAACATATACCAAAAAACACAACTTTAATACAACAATATGTTTATATCACTTTCACTGATGCCTTCATAATGCCCCCAAGCAGGAGAGAAAGGTAATTTCTGGTATAACAACAAATTTATGATCAGGAGGACCCACATATAAAGACTCTACTGACAGTGAACTTGGAGCAAGTTTATAATTAACTACATAGATATGGCCTTCCACTGCAGGCTATGGAAGAGCATGAAAGTATAGTTTATGTAAGGAAAAGTGTGAAAATCAAGTTGAGATGCCACAAACAAAATCCACCATGAACACATAGTATTAGATTACGTGGTGAATAATTTCACATAAAGAAGGTTGGTAGAATATAAAGAACGTAAGAAGAGAAATCTATATAGCACTCAAAAAAGAGACAATAGTCTAAGAGGCTTTCATGAGTTTCTTGTGGGAAGATTTGGAAATATTAATGAATACCAGACGCTCAATTATGATGTTCCATAATAAACTATAGAAACTCTCCTCTCAAAAAAGCTAATACTTTCAGTTTATTATAATTCTTACTGAGTTCTATGTAAATAACTACATTAAGTGCTGTTCTTAGTTATATACCAGCAGGCAAATATCACCTCTCAAAATTATAGACGAGATTCTGTTTCTTAGTGGAAAAGGCATGAGAGCAGTACCTCTAATAGAATGGTGACTTATTTAGGCTTACTTCTGATTAAAGACATAAAGATTATTGGAATGATAAGATAATAATAATTTTTATTCAAAACTTACTAGGTGCCAGTGTTATAAATGTCAAGTATTAATTCATTGAAGTAACAGCAGCCCTAATGAAGTAGTTACTATTATTATTCTCAACCCACTCATCAGTATAGAGACACAGAATGGTTACAAAGCAATGAAAGAGAGGATGTCCTAACCTAGTCTATGAATAAAGATAAATTTCCTTACTATAAAGTTCAGTTGCTAGTTTTCTATAATCTTAGGAAAAATACTTAAAGAATATTATTTTCAGCCAGGTGCAGTGGCTCACATCTGTAATCCCAGCACTTTGGGAGGCCGAGGCGGGTGGATCATGAGGTCAGGAGATCGAGACCATCCTGGCTAATACGGTGAAACCCTATCTTTACTAAAAGTACAAAAAATTAGCTGGGTGTGGTGGTGGGCACCTGTAGTCCCAGCTACTTGGGAGGCTGAGGCAGGAGAATGGTGCGAACCCAGGTGGTGGAGCTTTCAGTGAACCAAGATCATGCCACTGCACTCCAGCCTGGGTGACAGAGCGAGACTCCATCTCAAAAAAAAAGAAAAAAAAAAAGAATATTATTTTCACTGTCATATGTCAATACCTGGTTAAGAGTAATCAATTGCAATGATTGCTTGGTGTTCTCAATCAGATATAATTTGTTTTTCAAGCCTCACATGATTACACTAAGTTACTAAATAAGAAAGATTCTGATTAAAAGATACACATATGCCAGCAATTTAAGATGTCATAACCTCTCACAGAGTAACACAAATGAGTTTATAACAATTTAAAATTCAGTATCTACCCTTCACTCTGTGATATGGTTTGGCTCTCTGTCCTCACCCAAATCTCATCTCATAGCTCCCATAATTCCCACATGTTGTGTGAGGGAACCCAGTAGGAGATGATTGAATCAAGGGGGCAGTTCTTTCCCATGCTGTTCTTGTGACAGTGAGTGAGTCTCATGAGATCTGATGGTTTTAAAAATAGGAGTATCTCTGCACAAGCCCTTTCTTTGCCTGCTGCCATCTGCATAAGATATGACTTGCTCCTCTTTGCCTTCTGCCATGATCTTGAGGCCTCCCCAGCCATGTAGAACTGTTAGTCCAATAAACCTCTTTCTTTTGTAAATTGCCCAGTCTCAGGCATGTCTTTATCAGCAGTGTGAAAACAGACTACTACTGTAAATTTGTACCAGTAGAGTAGGGTGTTACTGAAAAGATACCCAAAAATCTGGAAGCAACTATGGAACTGGGTAACAGGCAGAGGTTGGAACAGTTTGGAGGGCTCAGAAGAAGATAGAAAAATGTGAGAAAGTTTGGAACCTCCTAGAGACTTACTGAATGGCTTTGACAAAAATGCTGATAGTGATATGAACAATAAGGTCCAAGCTGAGGTGGTCTCAGATGGAGATGAGGAACTTGCTGGGAACTGGAGAAAAGGTGACTCTTGTTATGTTTTAGCAAAGAGATTGGTGGCATTTTCCCCTCCCCTAGAGATTTGTGGAACTTTGAACTTGGGAGAAATGATTTAGTGTATCCAGCAGAAGAAATTTTTAAGCAAAGCATTCAAGAAGTAACTTGGGTGCTGTTAAAGGCATTCAGTTTTATAAGGGAAGCAGAGCATAAAAGTTTGGAAAATTTGCAGCCTGACAATGTGATAGAAAAGAAAATCTCATTTTCTAAGGAGAAATTCAAGCTGGCTTCAGAAATTTGCATAAGAAACAAGAAGCCTAATGTTAATCACCAAGACTATGGGGAAAATATCTCCAGGGCATGTCAGAGAACTTTGTGGAAGCCTCTCCCATCACAGACCCAGAGACCTAGGAGGATAAAATGGTTTTGTGGGCTGGGCCCAGGTCCCTCTGTTGCGTGTAATCTAGGGACTTGATGCCCTGCATCCCATCTGCTCTAGCCATGGCTAAAAGGGGCCAAGGTACAGCTTGGCTGTTGCTTAAGAGGTTGGGAGCCCCAAGCCTTGGCAGCTTCCATGTGGTGTTGAGCCTGCAGGTACATAGAAGTCAAGAATTGAGATCTGAGAACCTCCACCTAGATTTCAGAAGATGTATGAAAATACCTGAATGCCCAGGCAAAATTTTGCGGCAGGGGTGGGGCCCTCATGGAGAACCTCTGCTAAGGCAGTGTGGAAGGGAAACGTGGAGTTGGAGCCCCCACACTGAGGCCCCTACTGGGACACCACCTAGAGGAGCTGTGAGAAGAGGGCCACTGTCCTCCAGACTCCAGAATGGTAGATGCACTGACAGCTTGCACCATGTGCCTAGAAAATCTGCAGACACTCAACACTAGCCTATGAAAGCAGCCAGGACGGGGGCTATACCCTTCAAAGCCACAGAAGCAGAGCTGTCCAAAACCATAGAAACCCACCTCTTGCATCAGCATGACCTGGATGTGAGACATGGAGTCAAAGGAGATCATTTTGGGCTTTGACTGCTCCAATGGATTTTGGACTTTCATGGGGCCTGTAGCCCCTTTGCTTTGGCCAGTTTATCCCAATTGGAATGGCTGTATTTATCCAATGCCTGTGCCCCCATTATATCCAGGAAGTAATTACTTGCTTTTGATCTTGCAGGCTTATAGGTGGATGGGACTTACCTTTTCTCAAATGAGACTTTGGATTTTTGAGTTAATGCTAAAATGAGCTGAGACTTTGAGGGACTGCTGGGAAGGCATGATTGGTTTTGAAAGGTGAAGATATGAGATTTGGGAGGGGCCAGGGGCAGAATGATAATGTTTCGCTCTGTGTCCCCACCCAAATCTCATAGCTCCCATAATTCCCACATGTTGTGGGAGATACTCAATGGGAGATAACTGAATCATGGGTGTGGGTCTTTCCCATACTGTTCTCATGATAGTGAATGGGTCTCATGAGATCTGATGGTCTTAAAAATGGAAGTTTTTCTGCACAAGCTCTCTCTTTGCCTGCTGCCATCCATGTAAGTTGTGGCTTGCCTTCCAACATGCTTGTGAGGCCTCCCCAGCCATTTGAAACTGCAAGTCCAATAAATCTCTTCTTTTGAAAATTGCCCAGTCTCGGGTATGTCTTTTTATCAGCATCTTGAAAATGGACTAATACATTCTGTCTCATATATGCCACTGTGTCACTGGCTTAGCATCGTTTAAAATATTTATTATTTAAGGTACAGTGCAGTGTTTTTCAAGGCTGGCAGTGCATCAGAATCAGGCTGAGAGCATATAACAACCAGGATGTATTAAATCAAAATTTCTATGGATGTCACCAGGAATTAAAAATTTTAGCAAACTCCTTTAGGGGATTCTTATGATTCTTACATTTGTGAACCACTAGTTCACATCATTTAACAGTCCTAGAATGACCTGGGTGTCTGACATATGTACATCAAACCTTGGAAAGGTCCTTAACAAGGTGGTAATAAATACATTTGAAAAATCAAAACAATTCCTGGAAGGCTTATTAATGATGGAAATAGTACAACTGTTAAATTTTTCAACTCTACTTAGGCTTGGACCAAAACTATGAATACTATATGTGCTAGTCGGGGTTCTCTAGAAGAACAGAACTAATGGAATATATATATGTATCCAACTCCCTTCTTATTCCTGGATCCCATATATATATGTATATATATGGGAGTTTATAAAGTATTAACTCACACAATCACAAGGTCCCACAATAGACTGTCTGCAGGCTGAGGAGCAAGGAGAGCCAGTTCAAGTTCTAAAACTGAAGAACTTGAAGTCCAATGTTAGAGGGCACGAAGCATCAAGCACAAGAGAAAGATATAGGCTGGGATGCTAGGCCAGTCTCCCTTTCACATTTTTCTGTCTTCTTATATTCTAGCCACACTGGCAGCTGATTAGATCATGCCCACCCAGATGAAAGGTTGTCTGCCTTTCTCAGCCCACTCACTCAAATGTTAATCTTCTTTGGCAACACTCTCACAGACACACCCAGGAACAATACTTTGCATCTTTCAATTCAATCAAGTTGACACTCAGTATTAACCATCACAAGTTCACCCCTTGTCAACTGGAGCCCATATACAACTCCTGTGATCATACATAATCTTCAAATAAAGACAATAATAAGGTCATAATTACACCTAACATAATACAACTATCCTAATACAACTGAAAACACACCAATCCCTAACCCAAATACTATCACATAAAGTTAACAACACTTAAATGCTGATGTAAGTCAATAAATCTTATGTCACATCATAAAGGAGAAAGGATATATAAGATTTTTTTTAGTACAAGTGTGTACATTTACAAACATGTTCTTAACAAAAGAAGGAGGAAATACTCATGACAATCACAATCCTCGTATCTGCAGCTGGTCACATGATTGTAGCTGGTATTGATGACTACCCTTTTCTACTACCCATTCTGTATTTCCTTTGTCTTCAGCAAGCACCTTAGCAGCTCATGGATTTTTTCCTAGTGGAGTGACAAAAACCATCATTCCTGAAGGTTCTGGGTCATTTGCAGTCCTGCCTGGATTGGGTTGTTGTAGTTTCCCATTGACCTTAATCACAGGGCATGGTGATACTAAGAGATGCCCTAATGGATCTCCTGTATTTTAATCATGCTCTTCCTTACCTCTGCTATAGAGTAGTAGACTGATTTCTTCTTGATAGTCTGGGTCAGACACCCCAGCCAACACTTGTAACCCCCTTCTTAGCCTGGTTGACTTAAAGGTAGGGGGAGCCCAAAGTATCCAGGTGGCAATCTTTACTTCTAGTTCATTGGAATCATTGTTGTGTCTCCTGGTGGCAGCATTTCTCCCTCTGGAACTAAGACCTCTAGGCCAGCAGAACGTAATGTCACAGCAACAGGAAGCAAAAATTTTGCTAGTGGATCACCAGGGATGATAGTGAGTGGTGCTTCCACCCCTTGATTCCTGGACCCATGAATCCTGGTTATGGGAGAAATAGTACCATATATTGGATGCTGATTCATAGCATACATGGCCTTCTGGAAAACTTTGCCCCAGCCCTGCAAAGTACTGTCACCTAGTTGGCATTGTAATTGTCACCTCAAATGGCCATTCTACTATTTTATCAATCCAGCTGCTTCAGGATGATAGGGAACATGGTAAGACCAGTGAATTCCATGAGTATGAGCCCACTGCTGCACTTCTCTAGCCACAAAGTGAGTGCCTTGGACAGAGACAATGCTGTGTGGAATACCATGACAGTGGATAAGGCATTCCATGAGTCCACGGATGGTAGTCTTGGCAGAGGCATTGCATGCACAATAGATAAAGCCATATCCAGTGGAAGTGTCAATTCCAGTGAGGACAAACCACTGCCCATTCCATGATGGAAGAGGTCCAATATAATCAAACTGCCACCAGGTAGCTGGCTGATCACCCGAGGAATGGTATCATATCAAGGGCTCAGTGTTGGTTTCTGCTGCTGGAAACTTGGGCACTCAGCAGTGGCTGTAGCCAAGTCAGCCTTGGTGAGTGGAAGTCCATGTTGCTGAGCCCATGCATAACCTCTGTCCCTGCCACCATGGCCACATTGCTCGTGGGCTCATTGTGCGATGACAGGGGTGGCTGGGGAAAGAGGCTGAGGGTTGTCCACAGAACACGTCATCTTATCCACTTGATTATTAAAATCCTTCTCTGCTGAGGTTACCCATTGGTGAGCACTCATATAGGATATAAAGATCTTCAGTTTTCAACCACTCAGAGAAGTCTATCTACATACCTCTTCCCCAAATCTCTTTGTCACCAATTTTCCAATCATGCTTCTTCCAAGTCCCTGACCAGCCAAACCATTGGCCACAGCCCAGGAATCAATATATAATCACACATCTGCAATTATATATCAAATATATACCATTCAAAGTGCACAACTAGGTGCACTGCTTAAAGTTCTGCCCACTGGGAAGATTTTCATTCAGCACTGTCCTTCAGGGATTTCCTAGAAAGGGACGGTAGTGCAGCAGCTGTCCACTTTTGGGTACTCCCTGAAAATCATGCAGAGCCATCTGTGAACCAGGCTCTAGTCTTCTCTTCTTCTGTCAACGGATCATAGGGAATTCCCCAAGAAGCCATCAGTGCAGGCTGGAGAAGAGAAGGCAGGGTGGCAGGAGTGGAGACCATGGGCATTTGAGCCACTTCCTCATGTCACTTACTTGTACCTTCAGGATATACCTGCTCAAGCCAGATCACATATATACCACTTCCATTTGATGATGGAATTTGCAGTGCACCACCCACCTGATGGCTAGATGGGTCAGAAAGCACCCCCAGTTCATGATAGGCAGTTCAGGTCACATGGTGAGTTGATGATCCATAGTCAAACATTCAGTTTCCATCAAAGCCCAGTAACAGGCCAAGAGGTGTCTCTCAAAAGGAGAGTGGTTATCTGCAGAAGATGGCAGCACCTTGCTCCAAAATCCTAGAAGCCTCCGCTGTAATTCACCTATCAGGGCCTGCCAAAGACTCCAAACAGCATCCCTATCTGCCACTGACACCACAAACACCATTGGATCTGCTGGCTCATATGGCCCAAGTGGCAGAGCAGCTTGCACAGCAGCTTGGACCTATTGCAGAGCCTTCTCCTGCAGTGAACCCGACTCAAAACCGGCAGGCTTTTGGGTCACTTGACAAATGGGCCAGAGTAACACAAATGAAGAATGTGTTGCCCCCAAAATCCAAATAGGTCCACTAGGCATTGTGCCTCTTTCTTGGTTGTAGGAGGCGCCAAATGCAGCAACTTACCCTTCACCTTAGAAGGAATATCTCAACAGGCCCCACACCACTGGGCCCTTAGAAATTTTACTAAGGTAGAAGTTCCCTGAATTTTAATTGGATTTATTTCCCATCCTCTGGCATGCAAATGTCTCACCAATAAGTGCAGTGTGTTTGGTACTTCTTGAACTGGATGCAAGCAGCATAATGTCATCAATTTAATGGACCAGTGTGATATATTTGGGAAGCCAAAAACAATCAAGGTCTCTCCAAATAAGATTATGACACAAAGCCAGAGAGTTGATATACTCATGAGGTAGGAAATTGAAGGTTATTGCTGGCCTTACCAGCTGAAGGCAAATTGCTTCTGATGGGCCTTATGGACAGGAATGGGGAAAAAGGCATTTGCCAAGTCAGTGGATGCATACCAGGTACCAGGAGATGTGTTAATTTGCTCAAGCAATGAAACCACATCTTGTATAGCAGCTGCAATTGGAGTCATCACTTGGTTAAGCTTACGATAATCCACTGTCATTCTCCAAGATCCACCTATCTTCTGCACAGGCCAAATGGAAGAGTTGAACGAGCATGTGGTGGGAATCACCATCCCTGCATCTTTCAAGTCCTTGATAGTGGCACTAATCTCTGTTATCCCTCCAGGGATGGAATATTGTTTTTGATTTACTATTTTTCCAGGTAGAGGCAGCCCTAATGGCTTTCATTTGGCCTTTCTCACCATAATAGCACTCATCCTACCAGTCAGGTAGCCAGTGTTGGGGTTCTGCCAGCTACTAAGTATGTCTATGCCAGTTATGCATTCTGGCACTGGGGAAATGACCACAGGATGAGTCTGGGGACCCACTGGGCCCCATGTAAGTCAGACCTGAGCTAAAACTCCATTAATTACCTGACCTCCTTAAGCCCCGGCTTTAACTGGAGGATCACAATGATGTTTTGGGTCCCCTGGAATCAACATTAGCTCTGAGCCACTGTCCCGTAGACCCCAAAATGTTGGGTCATTTCTTTTTCCCCAGTGCACAGTTACCCTAGTAAAAGACCAGAGGTCTCCTTGAGGAAAGATGGGAGAAATATTCATTACACCAATTGTTGGTAATGTAGTGGGGTCCTTCCTCATGGAGACCCGCCTCACCTTCATTCAAGGGGTTCCGGGTCTGTAAACTGGCTCAAGTCTGGAAATTGACTGAGGGGCTATGATTATCTGTTTTTATAATTCGAATTAGCCTTTTGTCCATTGGACGTAGAAGTTTGTTCTTTATGTTAGTTAAGTAGGAGTGCAGTAGGTTTCCTATCAATTTCACTTCTAAGAACACTGTAATTAATTAGACAATGCCAGAGCTCTACACGAGTCAGACTATTCTGATTGCCGCTTTGCCTCTGGTGTCTATTCCAGTAGCTATGTCCACCTTGCTTTTGATGGTTGAGTGCTGCCACTTGGTCCCTACCACCTCAAGATCCAATTATCCCCATTGTATTTAAATTTTGTAGTTGAGTGACTGCAGTTCCCACTGTTAGATCTGACATACACAGAGGAGCAAGTATAAGGCTCTTCAAAGATGCAGGTGCTACCCTCACAAATCTATTTCACAAAGCATTGGTCAAGGGTATATCTTCTGGACCCTCCCAGCTCGGATGAGTAGGTCTAAAGTGAGTAATCCACTCAGCCATACCAATCTTCCTAAACCTTTAGATCCCTTCCTCTACGTTAAACCAAGAGAGATCAGGCATTTCCAGCTCACTTATGGTGGGCCATCTTTTAATCCATATTTCAGCTAACCAAGCAAATAAACTATTAGGACCTTTTTTTTTAACTCCCCGAACTGCAACATTAAATGCAGAGTCCCTGCTTAGTGGACCCAAATCAATAAATTCAGCCCGATCCAACTCCATGTGCCATCCACCCTTATCGCACACCCTGAATATATTGATTCCCATGCCTGTTGTCCAGATTTCTGTTTATAAACATTAGAAAACTCAAGCAGTTTTTTTTTTTATTTTTTTATTTTTATTTTTTTTAGTGTAGCATACCTCCTCATGGGTCACATTCTCAACCTCACCTCTAGGGGCCCACTGAGACTTTAGTCTTCTTCTAGGTCTAGAAGCAGACAGGGATGTAGGGGGTGGCTCAAGGAGAATCAACATTATCCTGCCTGGCAACTGCCTCATGGGAGGCCACCACTGTTGCCTTAGGCAGCACAGGGTTCATCTTCCCAGACAGAGGTGGAAAGGCTGATGAGCCGGGAGGGGATGTTGCCACTACTGTTGCCTTAGGCAGCGCAGGGTTCATCTTCCTAGACAGAGGTGGAAAGTCTGATGAGTGGTGAGGGGACGTTGCCACTACTGGGGAAGGGGATGCTGTTTCTTCTGGCAAAAAAGGTTCATCAGAATTTATAAACTCAATGTCCCCAGCTTCATCAGGGTCCACCCACAATCCCCATTCCAAGTTGCAGAGTCCCATTATTTTCCAATCAATGCCCTCACTTTAACAGTAGGCATCTGATGAGGCTGTGCATGCACCTTTCATTGTAGGTCAGCCACTAGCATGATAAGGGCTTGTGTCTGTTTTTCCACAATTTCAGGTCTTTCTCTGTAGGAGATAACACTCTCACTCTGGGCAATCTTGGGAGATTTAAGGCTCAGAATCTGTGTCTGAAGCCAGGAGACAGAATCCCTGAGTTCATCATTTTCTTTCATCACTTTGTACACTGAACTTAGGAGCAACCAACCAGCTTTATTATGTTCTTTGGTTCTCCACATATGGTAAAAGGTATTATATAGAGAGAGAGTCACTAAACTCCTTGCCTCTCACAAGCGATGAATCAGGAGTGTCAGATGCATTTATTTTGGATAACTGTCTAAACAGCTCATGCCAAGGGCTATCAGTGTTCTCCATACTATTAGAAATAGAGTCTTTAGCATTTTTGGATCTAATCATATTAAGCAGCCAACTTCAGAAACCCCCAAACCAATGAAAAAAAATATATATATATGTATATGTTAAATATTAACTGACATGATCACTAGGTCCAACAATTGGCCATCTGCAGGCTGAGGACCAAGGATAGCCAGCCCGAGTTCCAAAACTGAATAACTTGGAGTCCAATGTTCCAGGGCAGGAAGCATCCAGCATGGCAGAAAGATGTAGGCTGGGAGGCTAGGCCAGTCTATCTTTTCACGTTTTTCTGCCTGCTTATATTCTAGCCACGCTGGCAGCTGATTAGATTGTGTCCACCCAGATTAAGGTGGGTCTGCCTTTCCCAGCCCACTGAATCAAATGTTAATCTCCTTTGGCAACATCTTCACAGACACACCAAGGATCAATACTTTATATCCTTCAATCCAATCAAGTTGACACTCAGTTTTAAGTATTACATGGTAAAATGAAATTTGTTGTTGTTCAATGCACCAAGTCATACATACAGAAACATATCATGACTATAGTCAAAGCAATCTTTAAAAACAGACTCAGAACTGGGTTTAGATAAAAATTTATTAGACATAAATTATTTAAGTCCCAGAATTGTAGATCTAAAAGCTGGAACAAAATTTATGAAATGATATAATTTTAGGAGATCATAATTTTAGTAGGTCATAAAGAAACAGAAGTTTTATACAGGCATATAACTAGTTATTTCAAAATAGTAAACAAATACTGAAGATTTTCAGTTTACCCAAAAACATTCATTTTTTTCAAAAGGAAGAAATATATTTTAATTTTCACTGATGCTAAGAAGCCTAATTGACTGAACATAATGTATATCATACAAATAAATGCATACTATGGATGAAAAACAATATATTTTTAACTAGTGAGATTTCCTAACCACTTAAAATTATGCACATCAAAAAAAATTAGATCTATGTAGCATTATTCACAGGGTATATTTCTCTACCAAAAGGCATTAATGGCCAAGTAAGTCTGAAAATTACCACTTTCTAGTTACCCTGTGTTTGATATATATAATATACACTAGTATATTAAAGTCCTTGAGCATTCCTGCCATAATCTGTCCATTTTGTTTAATTCAGTGTTTCCAAAACTAATTTTACTAAAGACTCAGTTTAAAAATTTTTAAATGTCTATTATCCCGCATTGAATATGTTCTGGAAAACATTGAGGTAAACAAATCTAAAAATAGAATTCTATGGGGACATTATTTACCAAGAAAATAACTTCACCAGAATAAAAGGAGTGGCCTTAAAGACTTACACAATATTCTAGTTATGTAGGCAAATTAAAACAAATATACTTAGTGAGTTATGTGGCTTCATAAGGGGGCAAATATTTTAGCTTTATCTTTTTCATTTTAGTAAGTTTCCAATTATACATTGAGTTTTCTATGATCATATTTTATTTTATTCTTTTTTAAAAAATCTTTAAATATGGCTTCATATATGTAACCTCAGCATAACTAGTGAATTCCATAATATAGTAAAATGTATAACAAAATATTTGGGTATGTAGAATAAACAAATGGTTGTAATATGATCCTAATTTTAACTAGTAACTTTTGCATCATATAGAGGAAAAGGAGCAAACATAAAATTACAAGCTACATTTATACAGCATCTAAATCAAAACAATTGGTCAGAATTTAAGATGCATTTCAATATATTTGTATTTCATCTAAATAAAATCTATATATTTTAACTTAAATTTTATAATTTACCAATACTTAATAAAAATGCAATTTTGAAAATGAAAAGAATGCTAGAAGACTGTTTCAGATGCCCCATATTACTTATAAGATTATGGTCTAAAATGATAATCTTAACCAAAGTCATATAGGACTAAACACTTTCCTGGTAATATTTGTTTCTATTTCCTAACGCAATTTAATTCACCCAACCTTTATTGAACTGTTAATATGAATCAAGCCTGTCTAATTCCAATTACAAATAACAGGCTACTGAGACTGTAAAATGTTGCAATTACTTGGCAATCTTATCGCAAAGGAAGTAAAGGAGACAAGGTGGAGTTCTGTCCAGAAACAAACCACTGAGAAAATATGATTGTAAAGGGTATCTTGAGCAATGGCCCAGTGTTGCAAAGTATTTACAAATTAAAAGCAAGTTTCTTCTCAGGAGCAATGAATTTCCACAGCAGAATTTCCCTAGTTGTTTTCTGGGACAGTAGCATGTGGCCTCTATGGAATCTTCCAAGATTTTTGGATGACACTAAAAACATGCTTTGAAACCTAGGAATGAAGGAGAAAACTCTCTTCTTTCTTTTATTTCCTCCTTTATTTAAGAAATTTTGGTAAAATTATGAAGTATTACAAAATTGGGGGCTTGGGCCTTTACAAGCTAAAATTATAGTTTTGCTAACACTGACCCTCTGAGGACATGAGTCCACAAATGCCATTGTGACTGAGCCTCCTGTTTACATAGCTGGTGTTTACATGGACTTTGAACTCAAGGGAACTTGAGAATGTGTGGTGGTATTCATTCCATGCTATACGAAAATTAACCCAGACCTAGCTGCATGTACTGTATGACTAAAAGGAAAGCCCAGATGTCTGGCTATTATTCCTAGGCTTCTCTTGGGGTAAAAAAGGAACTTTATGTTTGGGATTAAAAATATAAAACATACACACTTAAAACACTCTCACTTTCTCCCACTCTCAACAAATCTTATACCACGTCTAGATGCTTGGTGTCCAAGATTTTTATTATTTAGATTTCACTGAAGGCCATCCATACACATAAGTTTATATATAAACACATTTTTTTTCTAATGGTGAGAGGAAATTTTATAGCTTGTTATCTGTTATATATAAAGATATCCCCCCTTCTCCAAACAGTGTTACATCTTAGGGTTTGAATCTGACTGCAAAGATGTATAGTACATTAATTTTTTATGAGCAAGTACATTCATTTTGCTGTTTGGGGGCCTACCACTTTTTGTAGTTCATTTCTGTTTGCCTTGTAAGCTGACAGTTATATGAAAAATATCATAATTCTAGTCACATATGAGGTTCACTGGGGCTTAATCATGAAAGACCTAGATGGTATACCTATGACTAGATGGTATACTGGTGTCATGATGGACCTTGAGGCCTCCATGTCTAATCAAAATAGAAAGTAAATCAAATTTTTCCAAAAGTGAAAAAGGTCAATAGTGGGCTGGCACAATCAATGGAAGCCACTAAAAACAGGGCCTCCATTTCAGTGTTGCGCTTCAGTGTTTCTCTTAATGTTTGTGGCCAGAACTGGTTCTTCACACAGGCAAACGAGTGGCTGTCTATGCAGTGCAAAAATGAATATGTTTAGAAAAGTCATAATTAAGAAGACCCAGCCATCCCATTACTGGGTATATACCCAAAGGACTATAAATCATGCTGCTATAAAGACACACGCACACGTATGTTTATTGCGGCATTATTCACAATAGCAAAGACTTGGAACCAACCCAAATGTCCAACAATGATAGACTGGATTAAGAAAATGTGGCACATATACACCATGGAATACTATGCAGCCATAAAAAAGGATGAGTTCATGTCCTTTGTAGGGACATGGATGAAATTGGAAATCATCATTCTCAGTAAACTATCGCAAGAACAAAAAACCAAACACCGCATATTCTCACTCATAGGTGGGAATTGAACAATGAGATCACATGGACACAGGAAGGGGAATATCACACTCTGGGGACTGTGGTGGGGTGGGGGGAGGGGGGAGGGATAGCATTGGGAGATATACCTAATGCTGGATGACGAGTTAGTGGGTGCAGCGCACCAGCATGGCACATGTATACATATGTAACTAACCTGCACAATTTGCACATGTACCCTAAAACTTAAAGTATAATAAAAAAAGAAGTCAGTGTAAAAAATCAATACTATCTCTATACAGTAGCAATAAAAATTGGAAATTAATATTTTAAAATAAAAATATTTTAAAATAATTTGTTTTCTCTGGACAAATAAAAATGTTATACAGTCCCTGACTTACAAAGGTTTGACTTTTGATTTTTTGACATTACAATAGAGCAAAAGCAACACTCATTTTGTAGAAATTGTACTTAGAGTACCCATACAACCATTCTGGTTTTATTTTCAGTACAGTATTCAATAAATTACACTAGATATTCAATACTTTATTATAAAGTAGGCTTTGTGATAGATGATTTTGTCCAACTGTAGGCTAATGTAAGTGTCCTGGGCACTTTCCATCTGGGCTAGGGTAAGCTATGATGTTTAGAAGGTTAGGAGTATTAAAGGCACTTTTGTCTTACAATATTTTCAAATTATAATGGATTTATCAGGATGTAACTCCATTGTAATTCAAAGAACATCTATATGTTTATCATATGCAAAATTTGTTTTTATATATGCCTACATTGTGATTGAATAAATCATGCTATTTAACATTTACTTGATATCACATATACTTTTTGTGGTGAGATCACTTAAAATTTTCTCTTGGCAATTTTCAGTGATACAATAGGTTGTCACCAACTATTCACCAACTATTGACACCATGTTATACAATAGATCCCTCACTTGTTCCTCTCAGCTAGTTGAAATTTTGTATCCTTTGACCAACAACTCTCCCACCCCCACCCCCAGCTCATGGTAAACACCATTCACTCCCTACCTTTATGAGTTCAACTTTTTAATATTTCACACATAAGTGAGATCATGCAATATTTGTCCTTCTGTGCCTGGCTTATTTCACTTAATACAATGTCCTTCAGGCGCATCCATGTTGCTGCAAATGACAGGATTTCCTTCTTTTTAGAAGCTGAATAGTATTTTGTTGTGTATATATGACATTCTTTATCCATTAATCCGTTCATGGACAATTAGGTTGATTGCATGTATTATCTGTAATGAATAATACTCAAAGAACATGAGAATATAGATATCTCTTCAACATACTGATCTTATTTCCTTTGGATATATAGCCAGTAGTTGTATTACTGGATCATAAGTTCTACTTTTAATTTTTTGAGGAACTTTCATATTGTTTTCTATAATGGCTGTATCAATTTACATTCCCACCAAAAGTGTGCAAGGAGCAGAAGCTCTTTAGTATAATTAGGTCCCAGTTGTCAATTTTTGGTTTTGTTGCAATTGCTGTTGGTGACTTTATAAAAAATATTTGCCAGGGCCTATGTCCAGAACAGTATTTCCAAGGTTATCTTCCAGAGTTTTTATAGTTTTACATTTTACATTTAAGTCTTTAATCTGTCTTTTAGTTGATTTTTGTATAAGGGTTCCAGCTTCAATCTTCTGCATATGGCTAGCAATGTTTCATAGCACCATTTATTGAAAAATGGGTCCTTTTCCCATTGCTTGTTTTTATCAACTTTATTGAATATCAGATGGTTGCAGGTGTATTATTACTGGGCTCTCTATTCCATTGGTCTGTGCATCTTTTGTTTGTTTTTATTTTTTCACAAGTACCATGCTATTTTGTTACTGTAGCATTGTAGTATGGTTTGAAGTTGGGTAATGTGATGCCTACAGCTTTCTTCTTTTTGGTTAGGATTGCCTTAAATATCCATGCTCTTTTTTGGTACCATATCAATTTTAAAATAGTTATTACTAATTATCTGAAGAATGTCATTTGTAGACTGATAGGAATAGCATTGAATAGCATTGAACCTGTAAATTTCTTTGGGTAGTATGGCCATTTTAACAATATTGATCCTTCTTACCTATGAGCATTGAATGTGTTTCCATTTGTTCGTTTCAACTCTAATTTCTTTCAGCAGTGCAAAATTTTGTAATTATCCTTGTGAAGATATTTTACCTCCCTGGTTAGCTGTTCCCAGGTACTTAATTCTTTTTGTGGCTATTATAAATGGAATTGTATTCTTGATTTGGCTCTCAGCTTGAGTGGTGTTGGTATATAGAAATGTTACTCATTTTTATGCATTAACTGGGTATCCTGAAAGTTTGCTGAAGTTGTTTATCAGATCTAGGAGCTTTGGGGTGGAGACTATGGGGTTTTCTAGGTATATAATCACAATGTGTAAACATGGATACTTTGACTTCTTCTATTCCTATTTGAATGTCTTTCATTTCTTTCTCTTGCCTGATTGCTCTGGCTAGGACTTCCAGTACTATGCTAAACGGGAGTGGTGAGGATGAGCATCCTTGGCTTGCTCCAGGTCTCAAGAGGAATGCTTCCAGCTTTTGGCCATTCAGTATGATGTTGGCTGTGGGTTTGTTATAGATAGCTTTTATTATTTTCATTGTCTAGTTTGTTGAGGGCTTTCAACATAAAGGAATGCTGAATTTTATCTGAAGTCTTTTCTGCATCTGTTGAGGTGATCCTGTGGTTTTGTCTTTATACCTGTTTATATGATGAATCACATTTATTGATTGGCATGTTGAACCAAGTTTGCATACCAGGAATAAAGTCTACTTGATCATGATGGATTAGATTTTTGATGGTTCGCTACTATTTTGTTGAGATTTTTGCACACTGTGTTCATCAAGCATATGGCCTGATGTTTTCTTTTTTGTTGTGTCTCTGACAGGTTTTGGTATCGGGATGATGCTGGCCTCATGGAGTAAGTTAAGAAGGAGTCTCTCCTTTTCAATCTTTTGAAATAGTTTCAGTAAGAATGGTAACCTCTCTTCTTTATATTTCTGGTAGAATTGACTGTGAATGTATATTTGGCTGGTCCTAAGCTTTTTCTGGTTGGTAGGCTTTTTATTACTGATTTGATTTCAGAACTCATTATTTGTTAGTTCAGGGATTCAATTTCTCCCTTGTTCAGCCTTGGGAAATTGTTTGTTTCTAGGAATTTATTAATTTCTTCTAGATTTTGTCCTTTGTGTGCATAGAGGTGTTCATAGTAGACTCTGAGAGGTGTATATATATATATATATATATATATATATATTTGGTGGGGTCAGTGATAATGTCCCCTTCATCATTTCTGATTGTGTTTATTTGGATCTTCTTTCCTTTTTACTTTTAGCCTAACTAGTAGTCTGTCAATATTATTTATTTTTACAAAGTGCAAACTCATGAATGTGTTGATGTTTAGTATGGTTTTAAGTACCTCAATTGCATTCAGTTCAACTCTGATTTTGGTAATTTTTTGTCTTCTTCCTGCTTTGTGGTTGGTTTGCTCTTATTTTTCAAGATCAGGAGGGCAGCAGGTATGCTCCCACCGACAGTGGTGGGGTGGCAGGTTGTGCGTGCACTTGCACACTGGCAGGGTCACAGAGGCAAGTTCCACCCACACAAGTGCACCTGCATAGACAAATCTATTTCATACAAATAGGAAGAGGAATAGAGCAGAGGGAGCTATACTAATATCAGATGAAATATACTTTAAGTAAAAAACTGTAAAAAAAAGACAAAGGTTATTATATATTGGTGAAGGAGCAAATTCATAAGATGATATAAAAATTGTAAATATATATGCACCCAACATCACAGTGCCTGAAGCAAATATGAAGCTAGTATTAATCCATGTGAACGGAGAGATAGACTGCAATGAAATAATAGTAGGGAATTTAATACCTCACTTCTAGCAATGCAAATATCATGTAGACAGCAAATCAATAATAATAATTAATAAGGAACTGTATGTCCATGTTGTGTGAAGCGTGTGGGAAAATATCTGCCAGCAAAGCAGAGGGCCAAGCCTGTGGTGGTGGGAAGCTATGGGTAGGCTGGTGCACCTCAGTGGTGGCCGGTCTGCTGAAGCTCTCCAACAGTCAGGCGCAAGCCTTCCAGCAAAGGAATTATGATGAGGGTCCCCAGGAAGCACCCTTGTTTGGCATTGAGGCTACCCTTCAAGAGGGTGCAGTGATGCTGGATCCCAAGGAGAGGCCAGCAGACATGGGGTGCTCAGATCAGACTAGACTCATCACCTGGACAAGACTGCTCTGCTGTGTCCAGGTTTGAAAGTCACTCTAAGGCTACATTATTTTAGAGGAGCATGGCAAGCTGTGGGATACGGGCAGCTCTGCTCATCTCCCATACTCTACTACAGCTGTTCCCTTGCCAAACTCTACAGGCTGGAGTTCTGTGCAGAGTTCCCCGCCACTTCTTTAAGCAACTCTCCATGCCAAGTAAAGTGTCCATTGATGTCATGGGGTCCCCTGCTTTTAGGATTCTGGAGGTCCATGGTGAGAATTGGCTGCTCCTCACCTGTTTGATTCATCCCTTCCCCAGGAATCGCTGGGGGCCAAGAGTGAGTTCTGGTGCTCAGCAGCCCTGTGCTAGGTTCCCAGCTTCCTCCCCCTTAATCCTAGCATCTGCATCCTTCCCTATTCACCTTTCAGTTCCTTCCTTCTGAAGATCTGTTCAGAACATGCCAGTCTTCCCCATGTCCTGGTCTCTTGGTGGGAGATGTTTCTCCTGGCTGTATCTAGTGGTCCATCTTGGCTCCTCTTTCTTTTTTGATGTAGAATTTTATTGCTGTAAACTCCCCGCTTTGAATCACATTTACTGAATTTCATAAGTTTTGGTATATTGTGTTTCCGTTTTCATATGCTACCAAATATTTTTTTAAATTCCCTTTTTAATTTATTTTTTGACACTTTGGTTGTTCAGAAGCATGTTATTTACATTTCATGTGGTTGAGAATTTTCTAAAATTCCTCCTAATCATTTTAGTTTAGAACTAGGATGGTCAGAAAAGATACATGATATGATTTCAATCTTCTTAAATTTGTTAATACTTGTTTTGCAGTCTAACATGTGATCTATGTGGAAGAATGTTTCATGAGTTCCTGGGAAGAAGGTGTAGTCTTCTGCTTCTGGATAGAACGTTATGTATATGACTTTCAAGCCCCTTTAGTCTAAAGTGCTTAGACTTTATTCCAATGCTTCCTTATTGATTTGCTGTCTGGATGATATTTCTGTCACTAGAAGTGAGGTATTAAATTTTCCACTATTATTTCATCAGTCTATCTCTCCCTTCAAATAGATTATTATTTGCTTCATATTTGCTTCAGGTGCTCTGCTGTTGGGTGCATATATATTTATGATTTTTGTATCTTTGTATGAATTCACTCCCTTTTCACAATATGGTTATGTTCTTTGACTCTTTTAATAATTTTTTACTTAATGTCTATTTCATCTGATATAGCTTCCTCTGCTCTATTTTTGTTTCTATTTGGATGAATTATCTTTGCCCATGCCTTCTTCTTCAGTCTATGTGTCTTTAAGTGTGAAGTGAATCTTTTGTAGGCAATATATTGTTGTTCTTCTAAAAAATCTATTTAGCCATTCTATGTGTTTTGATTGGAAAATTTAATCCATTTATATTCAAGATTGATAGGTAAGGACTTACTACTGCTATTTTTCAGTTGTTTTATGCTTGTTTGTGATCTTTTATTCTTTCCTTTTTCTCTATTTTATTTTGTGACTGGATGATTGTTTTGATGGTCTTCTTTGATGAGAGGCTATTACGGCTTTGATATCATTACTTGCTATTAGTCTGTTCAGATTTTGGTTTCTTCATGGTTCATTACTTTTTTCTTTGATTAATTACTTTCTTTTTATTGAGATAGAGAATCACTTTCTTTTCATTGAGAAAGGGTCTTTCTCTGTCACCCAGACTGGAGTGCAATAGTGTGATTGTATCACTTCAGCCTTGACTTATTGGGCTCAAGTGATCCTCTTATTGCAGCTTTCTGAGTTCCTGGGAGCACAAATGCACACCAATATACCTGGCTAATTTTTAAATGATTTTTTGTAGGGATGGGGGTCTCCCCACATTGCCTTGGCTGGCCTCAAATTCCTGGGCTCAAGCAATCTTTCTGCCTTGGCCTACCGAAGTGCTTGTCACAGGTGTAAGCCACCAAAACTGGCCTGATTCATTACTTTTTATCTTTTGTGTATTCAGTGTCCACCAAGGAATCTTTCAAAAGACCAATCACAACATGAGATACACGTGCACATTATATCCTATACACTGCTCCTAAAACAGGTATTGTTAGGAGCAGGATAAAAAGCTGAGAGAATCCGTCCTTCTATTAAATAGCTTTCTCACTTGCTCCTGCCTTTGTTTAAGGTTTCTCTTGTAGACCTTAAATGTATCTACAGAAAGAATTATCTTTCTGGAATCCTTGAGCCTCAGAGAATCTATGTTCTTATGACAATATAATGCAGGGCTTTACTGTCCTTGCCATTGAATCAAACTACTTAGGTTCATATCCTTGTTTTATAAACTATAAAAAATTAGCCAGTGACTTGACTCTGTGACTTAGTTTCCTCATCTGTGAAATGTGGCTAATAACAGCAACTACTTCACAGAGTTGTTATAAAGATTGCATGAATTAATCTATTATAAGGGCTCCAAATTCTGAGTTCTTTTTCAACAAACTCGACTTCAAATGGTAAGCTTTATATATGCAAATAAGTCCTGGACCTAGCTGGAGACTCATAGCAGTAGTGATTCATCCATCTTCTTCTTCTTTTTTAAAATTATTATTAATTATACTTTCAGTGCTAGGGTACATGTGCACAATGTACAGGTTTGTTACATATGTATACATGTGCCATGTTGGTGTGCTCCACCCATTAACTCATCATTTACATTAGGTATTCTCCTAATGCTATCCCTCCCCTCTCCCCCCACCCCACAACAGGCCCTGGTGTGTGATGTTCCCCACCCTGTGTCCAAGTGTTCTCATTGTTCAATTCCCACCTGTGAATGAGAACATGCAGTGTTTGGCATAATTCTGAGAAAACTATCGCAAGGACAGAAAACCAATCATCCATCTTCTTAATAGAGCATTTAATATTTATTAAGCGATGATTTGGTATGTGACAGACACAGTTTTAAGCCCTTATAAACTCAGTATTATTGATCCATTCTACAGATGCTGCATATGTAAGGTAGTTGTGAGGATTTGATGAGTGACTTTGGGTAAGTCACCTCATATATCACCATCAGTCTAATGGGGTCAGGAGAAGGTATACACTTCTACTTCATCTACTGGAAGAAGGAAAAAAAATGTATAATGTGCTATGAGAGAGACATATATAATATGAAGCTTTTATCTATTATAGATATTATACATATAAACATTACAATACTATATTTATATATATTTAGATGAGCTGAAACTTTGAATTGAGTGTACAGTGAGACTTGTAATAATCTAACCTCACTAAATCTAATAATCTATAGATTTAGCTATATACGATGTTTAATTCACCAGTTGTTTGACAAAAAATAATTGGTTGGGTTAATAAAAAATGATGCTTTGTGTGTGCATGTGACTGTGTGCAAAGGCGTGTGTGCACATATTACTTTTGAATTAGTAACTGGCTACTTAATGGCATGAGGAATACATAAGAATTGCTTAGTTTATATGACTTTGTTTTATGGGTTTGATATTACCTCCCTAAAATTTAGACTTATTAATTCCCTCATATACAACTGGGAATTGGTTGTTTTCTGGAGACATGCAATAAGTATTGAATTTTCTAGGATTTGGAAATCTACTGAAAATTGTAAAGTGATAAAAATATAATGCATGAACCCAAGTCCTGGAAATAGCTAAATGAAAAATTAATATTTTCTAATGTACTTAAAATGACATTGTTTATGAAATGGGAAATTATTGTGGATTTTTACACAAGTCTATTATGATTCTGCAATGTTTTCCTTAATGGATTCTTTCTTTTAAAAAGAGAAGTTAATGTCTACATTGTGCCATAGGCAATCAGAGTTTAATATATTTATTTAATGCATAAAATATTCATCGAGAAATGTTTTCATGTCGATCAATATATAAACCCTTTCTAAAGACACTTGAGAGTGTTAAGAAGAGATCAAGGAAATAAATGAGCTTTTCTTTTCCTGGAGAGTTAGACAAGGAAAGCAGATGAGATATAAAATTTGAAAATACCGAATTTCAGGGTCCAAAATTGAATGTGTCTTTCACACTCTCTTTTTTGCTATTATAAAATATACAAACTGGCCAGGCATGGTGGCTCACGTCTGTAATCCCAGCACTTTGGGAGGCCGAGGCAGGTGGATCACAAGGTCAAGAGATCAAGACCATCCTGGCCAACATGGTGAAACACAGTCTCTACTAAATATACAAAAATTACCTGGGCGTGGTGGCACATGCCTGTAGTCCCAGCTACTAGGGAGGCTGAGGCAAGAGAATCGCTTGAACCCAGGAGGCAGAGGTTGCAGTGAGCCACGATTGCGCCACTGCACTCCAGCCTGGCGACAGAGTGAGGCTTTTCTCATAAATAAATAAATAAACAAACAAACAAGCAGACAAACTAAGCATATCCTTCTTCTAGAGTGGACGTTCAAAAGACTGTATGAGTCAGTTTGTGATATGTTCTGTATATCTTGCAAGTCCTAATTAAATGCAAGCAAACTATGAAAAATATCTAGCCACAGAATCCTTTCCCCTGTATTCTATGTAAATTAGTTTATTTTAGACTAAATCAAACTAGCATTGCCTACAAAATGTATTTTGATTTGATTTTTAAAAGACTCCAACAAAAATCCTGAAGCAAAAACCAAAATATTATACCACAAGGATCTCTCTGCCTGCCTTCTCCTCAGTTCTCTCAAAGTTTGATTCTGGAATTAAACTATTTTGGTTATAATTATATAGTCACTTTAAATTTATAAGTTAGTTAGTCCCATTTTGTTATTGAGGTATACAGATATTGTTAAGTGCAGCATATTATTATTTAGTTATTTGGTCCCTGAAGGAAATTTTTCTAAAACAATGATATCATAAAATAAAAAGACATGGAGTGGTGAAATAAATAAATTTTGTAAAAGACCCATTGATTTGTTGCCTAAAAAAAAAAACAGTTCACCAATAAAGACACACATAGAATAAAAAGAAACGGTTGGCAAAAGATATTACAGGCAAATGAAAATCAAAAAAGAGCAAGAATAGCTATACTTACAGCAGAAAAAAATGTGTTTCAAGACAAAAACTACAAAAAGAGACGAAGGTTGGTACATAATGCAAGGTTGACAATTAAACAAGATAATATAATAATTGTAGTTATGACCACAATTTAATACAACTAGGAAATAATAACAGGAATTTTGGGGACCGTCTGAACACATGGAAATTAAGCAATATGCTCTTGAATGATCGGAGGGTCAATAAAAAAAATTTAAAATAAAATTTAAAAATTTCTTGAAACAAATGATAATGGAAATGCAACATACCAAAACCTATGGGATATAGTGAAGGCTGTAATATAAGGAAAATTTTTAACTATAAGTATCTACATAAAAAAGTAGAAGAAAACTTCAAATAAAAAACCTAACAATATATCTTAAATAGAAAAGCAAGAGCAGTCTAAATCCAGAAATAATAGAATTAAAGAAATAATAAAGATCAGTGCATAAATAAAATTGAAATGAAGAAAACAACACAAAAGATCAACAAAATGAACAGTTGTGTTTTTTTTTTTTAAATAAAATTGACAAACCTTTAGCTAGACTAAAGTAAAGTAAAAAAAAAAAAAAAAAATAGAAGACCCAAATAAAATTAGAGATGATGGAAAGGAAATATTACAACCAAGACTACAGAAATTCAAAGGGTCATTAGAGGCTACTATGAGCAACTATATGCCAATAAACCGAAAAACCTGGAAGAAATGGATAAATCCCTAGACCCATATAATTTACCTAGATTGAACCATGAAGAAACCAAAATCTGAACAGACCAATAGCAAGTAATGATATCAAAGCCATAATAGTCTCTCATCAAATAAAAGCCCAGACCCAATGGCTTCACTGTTGAATTTTACCAAACATTTAAAAAGGAACTAATACCAATCCTATTCAAATTATTCTATAAAGTAGAGAAGGAGGGAATACTCACTCCCAAACTTGTTCTACATGGCCAACATTACCCAAATACCAAATTCAGACAGAAGATACATCAAAAAACAAACAAACTACATGCCAATATCCTTGAACACTGATGCAAAAATTATTAACAAAATACTAGCAAATCAAATTCAACAACACGTTAAAAAGTCATTCATCACAACCAAGTGGGTTTTACCCTTGAGATGCAAACATGGTTCAACATATTCAAATCAATCAATGTGATACATCATATCAAGAGAAAGAAGAACAAAAACCATATGATCATTTCAATTGATGCTAAAAAAGCATTTGCTGAAGTTCAACATCCTTTTATGATAAAAACCCCTAAAAAGACTGGGTATAGAAGGAACATACCTCAACATAATAAAAGCCATATATAACAGACCCTCAAATAGTATATACTGAATGGGGGAAAACTGAAGCCTTTCCTCTAACATCTAGAACACAACAAAGGTACCCACTTTCACCACTGTTATTCAATATAGTATGGAAGTCCAACTAGAGCAATCAGACAAGAGAAAGAAATACAGGACATACAAATTGAAATGGCAGAAGTCAAATTATTTTTGTTTGCAGATGATATGATCTTACATTTGGAAAAACCTAAAAACTCCAAAAAAACCCCAAAAATCTATTAGAACTAATAAACAAATTCAGTAAAGTTGCAGGATACAAAATAAACATACAAAAATTAGTACCATTTATATATGCCAACAGTAAACAATCTAAAAAAGAAATCAAGAAAGTAATTCCATTTAAAATAACTACAAATAAAATCAAATACCTAGGAATTAACCCCAAAAGTGAAAGATTTCTACAATGAAAACTGAAAAGAACACAAAAAAGTTGAAATATATTTGATGTTCATGTTTTGGAAGAATCAACACTGCTAAAATGTCCATACTACACAAAGTAATCTATAGATTCAATGCAATTCCTATTAATATACCAATGACATTCTTCACAGAAACAGCAAAAACAATCCTTAAATTTGACCAGGCAGGGTGGCTCATGCCTGTAACCCCAGCACTTTGGGAGGCTGAGGCAGGTGGATTACCTGAAGTCAGGAGGTCGAGACCAGCCTGACCAACACGGAGAAACCCCGTCTCTACTAAAAATACAAAATTAGCCAGGCATGGTGGTGCATGCCTGTAATCACAGCTACTCAGGAGGCTGAGGCAGGAGGCGGAGGTTGCAGTTAGTCGAGATCGCGCCATTGCACTCCAACCTGGGCAACAAGAGCAAAACTCTGTCTCAAAAAAAAAAAAAAAAAAAAAAAGAAACAAAATTATATCGAACCACAAAAGACCCAGAATAGCCAAAGCTATCCAAAGCAAAAAGAACTAAACTGGAGGAATCACATTATCTGACTTCAAATTATATTAAAGGGCTACAGTAACCAAAACAGCATGGTACTAGCATAAAAACAGACACATAGACCAATGAAACAGAATAGAAAATCCAGAAATAAATGTACACATCTACAGGGAACTCATTTTCAACAAAGATTCCAAGAATGCATGTGGGGGACTTGTCAGGCCAATAAATGGTGCTGGAAAAACTGGATACCCATATGCAAAAGAATGAAACTAGGCCCTTATCTTTTGTCATACACAAAAATCAAACAAAATGCACTAAAGACTTAAGCCTAAGACCTCAAACTATGAAATTACTAAAAGAAAACATTGGGGAAAATCTCCAGGACATTGGACTGGGCAAATATTTCTTGAGTAATATCCTACAAGAACAGGCAACCAAAGCAAAAATGGACAAATGGGATCAAATAAGGTTAAAAAGCTTCTGCACATTGAAGGGAACAATCAACAAATACACAACCCACAGGATGAAAAAAAATTTCCAAACTACCCCTCTGTAAAGGGATTTTAGCCAGAATATATACAGAGCTCAACCAATTCTATAGGAAAAAAATCTAATAATTTGATTAAAAAATGAGCAAAACATCTGAATAGACATTTCTCAAAAGAAGACATAAAAATAGCAAACAAGGACACGAAATGGTACTCAACATCCTTAATCATCAGAGAAATGCAAATCAAAACTACAATTAGATATTATCTAACCCCAGTTAAAATCATTTTTACCCCAAAGGCACATAATAACAAATGCTGGCAAGGATGTGGAGAAAAAGCTACATGTTTGCACTGTTTGTGGGAATGGGAATTAGTACAACCACTATGGAGAACTGTTTGGAGTTTCCTCAAGAAACTAAAAATATTATCCAGCAATTTCACTGCTAAGTATATATTCCAAAGAAAAGAAATCAGTATATTGAAGAGATATCTGCCCTCCCATGTTTGTTGCAGCACTGTTCACAATAGCCAAGATTTGGAAGCAACCTAAGTGGCCACCAAAAAATGAATACAGAAAATTTACTACTTGTACACAATAAAAAAGAATAAGATCCTGTTATTTGCAGCAACATGGATGGAATCAGAAGTCATTATGTTAAGTAAAATTAGCCAGGCACAGAAAGTCAAAATTCACATGTTCTCACTTATTCGTGGGAGCTAAAAATGAAAACAACTGAACTCATGGAGATTAGAGAGTAGAATAATGGTTACCAGGGGCTAGAAAGGGTTTTGTTAATGGGTACAAAAGTATAGTTATATGGAATGAATGAGATCTAGTATTTGATAGCACAGTAGAGTGACTACAGTTAAAAATAATCTATTGTACATTTTTAAAAGTATAATTAGATTGTTTATAACACAAATACATGATAAATGCTTGAAATAATGGATACTCCATTTATCCTTATGTGATTATTATGCATTGCATGCCTGTATCAAAATATCTCACGTACCCCATAAATCTATATATCTGCTATATACCAAAAAACATTAAAAATTAAAAAAATTACAAAAAATGATTTCATCAATTACTATGGAGTACATTTTGGCAATCTAATTGTCTATTTACTATCCATCTATCTATCACAAATACACCTATTCTTCTATCCAGAATTTTTACGTTTGGGAATTTATCCTTCATCTGTATTTCAAAAATTTTTCAGAGGTTTATGTATTAAAATAATTACTGAATCATTATTTGTAATAATACAAAATTGAGAACAATCCAAATGTCCATATATGAGACAATTTAGTAAATGAGGGTAGGCAGTGTTAATAGAATGCTAGGCAGACGTTAAAAACACAAAGGCAGGTCTATTTGTATCAATATGAAATATTCAATGAGCTATATTATTTTGAGAAAAAAGCTAGAATTTATAACACTTTGTAAATTGTACACTTGGCTTAAAATTATAAATGCATTCTTACACTTATAAACACCTAGAATATCTACAGAAAGATAGATAAAAATTATTAATAAAAACTATGAAGGGGGATTAAATAGATCGACTGGCATACAGAATGGGTGGGAGACCTAGCTTTCATTTAATTTCTTCCTATTAAACATGTATTTTGTGCAGGGATTATCTATTAATATCAATTAATTATCATAAAAGGTAATATATATCTAAAAATCATTGCTTACACTGAAAATAACAAAGAAGGGAAACACACTACTAATGGGAAAAATAAGTAATAGACATGTTGGGAAAATAAAACAGTCAATGAACATAAATGATTTTAAGCTGCTAGTATTTAGTGCTAATACTTAAAAATATTACTGAGAAGATTGCAATGTGGTAAAGATTTATTTACATAAATTGTTGGGTCAAAATAATTGCAAAGAGAACACTTTTCAGCAGCAATTAGACGAAAAATTAAAAGTAAAATACTGTTAGCTGACAATGTTTGCAAACCACACATGATGAAATAGGCTGTATTCAGAGTGGTAGACTAAAGGAAAACAAAGTTCCTAGAAAGAGGCTGGACTTCTCTTGTATGAGTCAGAAGCATCACCCTGCAACTTTACAATATGTCTAAGACTAAGAGCTAATAAATATAACTCAGGACCTAAAGGAAGGAAGAATACAGTAAAATTTATCCAAGAATATCTCTGCAAGGTGGGGACTAGGTCGGTTGCCAACATCTTTCTGAAAGAATAAACTATAATCAGAAGTTTGCCTTTAAAAATTTATTTTGCTGGTTGGAAGGGAAAAATTACTGTTCCTACTTCTAGAACTATAAACTTACAACATATTCAGCCAATTTAACAATTTAGTTAGGATTATATGTGGTTTGTGACTGACTGACTGTTTTTTCTTCTTGTGTCTTAATGCTTTTCAATGTTGTTGGATTATTCTGATTTGATCATATATTTATAAAGTTTGAGTGCAACAAAATCTTAAAGAAAGTAATTATCCTCACCTGCACACAGTGCAGTAAAGTTACAGTTACTTCAGTTATTGGTTATTGTTGACATATAATAACAAAGATAATCCAGAAATTGTTAAAAAGTTATACTTTAAATTGTTAAAAAAATTAGACTATGCCACCAGGCAGGCCCCATTTCCCATATTTGGGATTACAATTCAACATGAGATTTGGGTAGGAACACAGATCTAAACCATATCATTAATTTTACAGTAATATGTTTAAATATATTCAAATATATTTTTTGCAAACCACTGTTTCTTTAAATCAACATTAAATGAATACTAAGCCAAAATAATTCTACTTATATTTAGCTATATGTATGCTACTTATTTTTATTTAATTTTAAAGTGTACATTATATAAATATATATAATAGAACAGATACTCATTCCTACCCCACAAGTTTTATAATTTTTGCCTTAATGAAAGAAAGCAAGTCTTTTAGAGCTATCACATTAAACTCCAAGAAACTTACCAGCTTATAACTAATATATTATTAATAATATATAAATAAATAATATTTATTATTTTGGAAGTCAGAAATCTGACATGGGCCTTACTGGACTAAAATCAAGGTGCCAGTAGGGCTGCATTCCTTCTGGAGGCTCTTAAGAGAGAAATTTTCCTTTCCTTTCCTATCCTTTCCTTTTTCCTCTCCTTTCCTTTTTCCTCTCCCTTTTCCTCTCCTTTTCCCTCTCCCCTTTCATTTCCTTTCCCTTCCCCTTTCCCTTTCTCACTCCCTTTCCCTTTCCCTTTCTGAGACTCCCAACATCCTTGGTTCATGAACTCCTTCCTTCATGTTCAAAGACAGCAATGATAGGTTGAATCTTTCTCACATCACAGCCCTGGGCCTCCTTTTCTGCCCCCTCTTCCACCTTTAAGGACCCCTGTGATTACATTGGGCCCACTTGGGATAATCCAGGATAATATTCCTATCATAAAGTCAGCCAATTAGCAACCTTAATTTCAATTAGCAATCTTAATTTTCCATTGCCATGTAAACTTACATCTTCATAGTTCCAACAATTAGGATTTGGACATCGTTGGGAGACTATTATTCAGCCTACCATATGCTAAACAAAAATTATGGGAGGTCATTGTTTTGGACAGCTCCTGTGCTAAACTCCAGCAGACCAGGCCAAACCAGAAGAATCACCTGGGCTAAGTGCCACGTAATCAGAGTGAACTTTGAAACAAGCCAGTTTTCAAAACAAAAACAAAGAAAATAAATAAGAAAACAAAAAACAAACCAACAAAATCACAGAAGCATCACAGCAACCAATCAGAAGGCAGGCAGTTAGCCAAAAGGTTCCTCTATTTTAACTCCATATGGGAAGTAACTTTGAAACAACCAATCTGCCTTTGTTTTATTGTTGTTTTCCAGGATTAATTCTTCATTTATGCTTTCTTTAGCCCTTTTCTGACTATAAAGCCAATCTTCTCTGCTCAGCTCATGGGAGCACTTACTTTATTTTACAGCATGGGATGCTTCCCCAAGTCATAAAAACATGTATATAAGATTCAATTCTCTCTTTCCTCGCTCCCAAAATATGTTTATGCTTTTTAAATATATTCATGAAACATATGTTTCTATAGTATTATTTTATGTGTTTTAAATTTTCTATTAACAATATAATATTTATGAGGACTTACATCTTGGTTTGTCCACGATAGTCTGCTTTATGCTCATTGTTCAACATGTGTATTAATAGCACTTCTCAAGTAATATTACTCATATCTTTTTGCAGCTAGCATTTTTCACTCAACATTTTTTAAAAGTTCATGTTACTACTCATAAATCAACATTTAAATGAAATAGGTACATTTTCTGTTTTGTAGTAGTTCAATAATTCAAAAATTTTAAATATTATGACTCTACATTTGTATTCACATATGACAAACACTTCTTATATTATACTTTTGTAGTTAGTCATGAGAATGCTTGGACTTAGACTTGATATGCTTATTTAAAACCACTTTCTTGGAGACCCCTCTTGATATTATAGTCTTTAGACATCCAGATGTGGCAGATTTTTTATTATGTCTTGGTTTCTCTTCTGTCAAGTGTAAGTTTGTTGGTCATTTACCAATTTAATGAGCTCTTCAGTTTTCATGCTCATTGCTTACACACTCAGTAAGCAATTCGTTGTAATTCCCAGATTCTTCTGTAATTAAACCCTTCTGATTGAATAGGCTAGATTAATAAGCTATATTCCCTCATGGCATAGGCCTATTAGAGCTCTTTTAAAAACTGATCTTATAACTAATACTTTTCAAAACAACACTTGTTTTGGTACCAGCAACATGCTGTTTTGGTTACTGTAGCTTTGTAGTATAGTTTGAAGTCAGGTAGTGGGATGCCTCCAGCTTTGTTCTTTTTTTTAGGATTATCTTGGCTTATACGGGCTCTTTTTTGGTTCCATATGAAATTTAAGGTAGTTTTTTCTAATTCTGTGAAGAAAGTCAGTGGGCACTTGATGGGGATAGCATTGAATCTACAAATTACTTTGGGCAGTATGGCCATTTACACTATATTGATTCTTTCTATCCACAAGCATGGAATGATTTCCATTTGTTTGAGTCCCCACTTATTTCGTTGAGCAGTGGTTTGTAGTTTTCCTTGACAAAGTCCTTCACATCCCTTGTAAGTTGGATTCCTAGGTATTTCATTCTCTTTGAAACAAGTGTAAATGGGAGTTCACTCATGATTTGGCTCTCTGTCTCTTATTGGTGTATAGGAACGCTTGTGATTTTTGCACATGGATTTTGTATCCTCAGATTTTGCTGAAGTTGCTTATCAGCTTAAGGAGATTTTGGGCTGAGACGATGGGGTTTTAAATATAGAATCATGTTATCTGCAAACAGAGACAATTTGACAGATATATAGACCAATGGAACGAAACAAAAGCCTCAGAAATAATGCGATACATCTACAACCATCTGATCTTTGACAAATTTGACAAAACAAGCAATGGGGAAAGGATTCCCTATTTAATAAATGGTGTTGGGAAAGCTGGCTAGCCATATGCAGAAAACTGAAACTGGACCCCTCCCTTACACCTTATACAAAAATTAACTCAAAATGGATTAAAGATTAAATGTAAGACCTAAACCCATAAAAACCCTAGAAGAAAACCTAGGCAATACCACTCAGGACATAGACATGGGCAAAGACTTCATGACTCAAACACCAAAAGCAATGGCAACAAAACCCAAAACTGACAAAGGGGATCTACTTAAACTAAAGAACTTCTGCACAGCAAAAGAAACTATCCTATCCATCCAACAAAGGGCTAATATCCAGAATCTACAAGGAACTTAAATTTACGAGAACAAAATCCTATCAAAAAGTAGGCAGAGGATATGAACAGACACTTCTCAAAAGAAGACATTTATGCAGCCAAAGAACATATGAAAAAAAGCTCACCATCATTGGTCATTAGGGAAATGCAAATCAAACCCACACTGAGATACCATCTCACGCCAGTTAGATTGGCAATCATTAAAAAGTCAGGAAACAACAGATGGTGAAGAGGAGAGGATGTGGAGAAATAGAAACGCTTTTACACTGTTGGTGGGAGTGTAAATTAGTTCAACCATTGTGGAAAACAAAGTGGCGATTGCTCAAGGATCTAGAACCAGAAATACCATTTGCCCAGCAATCCCATTACTGAGTATATACCCAAAGGATTATAAATCATTCTACTGTAAAGACACATGCACATGTATGTTTATTGAGGCAATGTTCACAATAGCAAAGACTTGGAACCAACCCAAATGCCCATCAATGATAGACTGGATAAAAAAATGTGGCACATATACACATGGAATACTATGCAGCCATAAAAAAGGATGGGTTCATGTCCTTTGCAGGGACATGGATTAAGCTGGAAACTATCATTCTCAGCAAACTAACACAGGAACAGAAAACCAAACACCACATGTTCTCACTTATAAGTGGGAGTTGAACACACTGCATGTTCTCACTCATAAGTGGGAGTTGAACAATGAGAACACATGGACACAGGGAGGGGAACATCGCACACCACCCTGTTGGGTGGTAGGGGGCTGGGGCTGGGGCTATTCTTCCTATCTAACTGTAACTTTGTACCCACTGAATAACCTCTCCTGGCTTTCCCTTTCCCCAACGCTCCCTATCCCCTGATAACCACCATTCTACTTTCTACTTTTACAATAGTTTCTTTTGCTGTGCAGAAGCTCTTTAGTTTAATTAGATCCCGTTTGTCAATTTTGGGTTTTGTTGCCATTGCTTTTGGTGTTTTAGTCATGAAGTCTTTGCCCATGTCTATGTCCTGAGTGGTATTGCCTAGGTTTTCTTCTAGGGTTTTTATGGTTTTAGGTCTTACATTTAATAGCATTAGGAGAAACACGTAATGTAGATGACGGGTTGATGGGTGCAGCAAACCACCATCACATGTATACCTATGTAACACATCTGCACATTCTGCACATGTATGCCACATGAAGTATGTGTATGTATATATATACATATATATAAAGTATATACATATATATAAAGTATATTTATGTATATATATAACACTTGTATTCTGAAACTGATTCAGTTTTAAACACAGTATTTTTTCATTTAAGCTTTTATGTATAATTAATACATACAAATTGCACATATTTAATTGGGTACCATGTAATGTTTCAGTGCATTCTACATAGCATAATGATCAAATTGGTGTAATTCTTTGCTATAGTCACCCTACTGTGTAATAGGGAACTAAGACCTATTCTTCCTATCTAACTGTAACTTTGTACCCACTGAATATCCTCTCCCGGCTTTCCCTTTCCCCAACCCTCCCTATCCCCTGATAACCACCATTCTACTTTCTACTTTTACAAAATCATGTTCTCTAGATTCCACATAAGTGGGGTCATATGACGTTTGTCTTTCTTTGCCTGGCTTATCTCACTTAATGTAATGTCATCCATGTTCATTTATGTTGATGCAAATGACAGAATTGAATTCCTTTTCATGTCTAAATAATGTTCCTTTTTATTTATTTATTTTATTTTTTAATTTAATTTTATTTTTTATTATACTTTAAGTTTTAGGGTACATGTGCACATTGTGCAGGTTAGTTACATATGTATACATGTGCCATGCTGGTGCACTGCACCCACTAACTCGTCATCTAGCATTAGGTATATCTCCCAATGCTATCCCTCCCTCCTCCCCCCACCCCACAATAGTCCCCAGAGAGTGATGTTCCCCTTCCTGTGTCCATGTGATCTCATTGTTCAATTCCCACCTATGAGTGAGAATATGCGGTGTTTGGTTTTTTGTTCTTGCCATAGTTTACTGAGAATGATGATTTCCAATTTCATCCATGTCCCTACAAAGGACATGAACTCATCCTTTTTTATGGCTGCATAGTATTCCAAGGTGTATATGTGCCACATTTTCTTAATCCAGTCTAACATTGTTGGACATTTGGGTTGGTTCCAAGTCTTTGCTATTGTGAATAATGCCACAATAAACATACGTGTGCATGTGTCTTTATAGCAGCATGATTTATAGTCCTTTGGGTATATACCCAGTAATGGGATGGCTGGGTCAAATGGTATTTCTAGTTCTAGATCCCTGAGGAGTCGCCACACTGACTTCCACAATGGTTGAACTAGTTTACAGTCCCACCAACAATGTAAAAGTGTTCCTATTTCTCCACATCCTCTCCAGCACCTGTTGTTTCCTGACTTTTTAATGATTGCCATTCTAACTGGTGTGAGATGGTATCTCATTGTGGTTTTGATTTGCATTTCTCTGATGGCCAGTGACGAAGAGCATTTTTTCATGTGTTTTTTGGCTGCATAAATGTCTTCTTTTGAGAAGTGTCTGTTCATGTCCTTTGCCCACTTTTTGATGGGGTTGTTTGTTGTTTTCTTGTAAATTTGTTGGAGTTCATTGTAGATTCTGGATATTAGCCCTTTGTCAGATGAGTAGGTTGTGAAAATTTTCTCCCATTTTGTAGGTTGCCTGTTCACTCTGATGGTAGTTTCTTTTGCTGTGCAGAAGCTCTTTAGTTTAATTAGATCCCATTTGTCAATTTTGGCTTTTGTTGCCATTGCTTTTGGTGTTTTAGACATGAAGTCCTTGCCCATGCCTATGTCCTGAATGGTAATGCCTAGGTTTTCTTCTAGGGTTTTTATGGTTTTAGGTCTAACGTTTAAGTCTTTAATCCATCTTGAATTGATTTTTGTATAAGGTTTAAGGAAGGGATCCCGTTTCAGCTTTCTACATATGGCTAGCCAGTTTTCCCAGCAGCATTTATTAAATAGGGAATCCTTTCCCTATTGCTTGTTTTTCTCTGGTTTGTCAAAGATCAGATAGTTGTAGGTATGTGGCGTTATTTCTGAGGGCTGTGTTCTGTTCCATTGATCTATATCTCTGTTTTGGTACCAGTACCATGCTGTTTTGGTTACTGTAGCATTGTAGTATAGTTTGAAGTCAGGTAGTGTGATGCCTCCAGCTTTGTTCTTTTGGCTTAGGATTGACTTGGTGATGCGGGCTCTTTATTGGTTCCATATGAACTTTAAAGTAGTTTTTTCCAATTCTGTGAAGAAAGTCATTGGTAGCTTGATGGGGATGGCATTGAATCTGTAAATTACCTTGGACAGTATGGCCATTTTCACGATATTGATTCTTCCTACCCAGGAGCATGGAATGTTCTTCCATTTGTTTGTATCCTCTTTTATTTCCTTGAGCAGTGGTTTGTAGTTCTCCTTGAAGAGGTCCTTCACACCCCTTGTAAGTTGGATTCCTAGGTATTTTATTCTCTTTGAAGCAATTGTGAATGGGAGTTCACTCATGATTTGGCTCTCTGTTTGTCTGTTGTTGGTGTATAAGAATGCTTGTGATTTTTGTACTTTGATTTTGTATCCTGAGACTTTGCTGAAGTTGCTTATCAGCTTCAGGAGATTTTGGGCTGAGACAATGGGGTTTTCTAGATATACAATCATGTCGTCTGCAAACAGGGACAATTTGACTTCCTCTTTTCCTGTTTGAATACCCTTTATTTCCTTCTCCTGCCTAATTGCCCTGGCCAGAACTTCCAAGACTATGTTGAATAGGAGTGGTGAGAGAGGGCATCCCTGTCTTGTGCCAGTTTTCAAAGGGAATGCTTCCAGTTTTTGTCCATTCAGTATGATATTGGCTGTAGGTTTGTCATAGATAGCTCTTATTATTTTGAAATACGGCTCATCAATACCGAATTTATTGGGAGTTTTTAGTATGAAGGGTTGTTGAATTTTGTCAAAGGCCTTTTCTGCATCTATTGAGATAATCATGTGGTTTTTGTCTTTGGCTCTGTTTATATGCTGGATTACATTTATTGATTTGCGTATATTGAACCAGCCTTGCATCCCAGGGATGAAGCCCACTTGATCATGGTGGATAAGCTTTTTGATGTGCTGCTGGATTTGTTTTGCCAGGATTTTATTAAGGATTTTTGCAATAATGTTCCTTTTTATATTTACACATCACATTTAAAAAAATCCATTCACTTGTAGATGAGCACTTAGGTTGATTCCATATCTCAGCTATTGTGAATAGAGCTGCAATAAATATGTGTGTCCAGATGTAACTTTAGCATAGTGGCTTCACTTCCCTTGTATTCCCATAGTGAGATTGCTGGATCATATGGTATTTATATTTTTAATTTTTAAAGGAACCTTTATATTGTGTTCCATAATGGCTTTACTAATTTACATTTCTGCCAGCAATGTATAAGGATTTCCTTCTCTCCACATCCTCACAAGAATTTATTTTTCCTCTTTATTAACCATAATGCCTATGGTTAATAGGCATTCTGTGACTGGGGTGAGATGATATCTCACTGTGGTTTTGATTTTCATTTTCCTGATGATGACTGATTTTGAGCTTTTCTCATATATCTGTTGGCAATTTGTGTCTTCTTTGAGAAATATCTACTCAGATCTTTTGTCAACCTATTAATTGGGTTACTTGTTTTTTGCTGTTCTGTTGTTTGAGTTCCATGTGTATTTGGAATATTAACCCCTTATCATAATGTAGTTTACAAAACTTTCTCCCATTCTGTAGGTTTTCATTCTATTGATTGTTTCCTTTGATGAGCAAAAGCTTTTTAAATAGATACAATCCCATTTGCCTGTTTTCACTTTCGTTGCCTTTGCTTTTGAGGTTTTATTCAAAAATTCCTTGCCCAATCCAATTTCATGTAGCATTTCTTCTATTTTCTTCTAGTAGTTTTATAATTTCAGGTATTTGTTCCATTTATAGTTTATTTTTGTATATGGTGAGAGATAGGGGTCTAGTTTTACTCTTCTGTATGTAGATATTCAGTTTTCCCAGAAACGTTTACTGAAAAACCTGTCCTTTCCCCAGTATGTGTTCTTGAGGCCTCTGTCAAAGATCAGGTGGATCTAAATGCATGTATTTATTTCTGGGTTCTCTATGCTATTCCTTTGGTCTATGTGTCTGTTTTTATGACATTGTCATGTAGTTTTGGTTACTGTAGCTTTGTAGTATATTCTGAAGTTACATAATTTGGTGCCCCCATTTTGTTATTTTTGTTCTAGATTGCTTCATCAATTTGGGGTCTTTTGCATTTCCATATGAATTTTAAAATTCTTTATTTCTATTTCTGTCAAGAATGTCATTGGCATTTTGATAGGGATTGCATTGAATCTGTGGATTGCTCTGGGTAATATGGGCATTTTAACAAAGTTAATTCTTCTAATCTATGACCACAGGATATCTTTCTATTGATTTATTTACTCTTCAATTTATTTCATCAGTATTTTACAGTTTTTTTGGTAGAGATCTTTCACCTCCTTGGTTAAGTTTTTTTATAGGTGTTTTGTTCTATTTTATTTTTAGGTATTGTAAGTGGAGTTTCTTTCTTTCTTAGCTCACTATTGGTGTGTAAAGATGCTACTAATATTTGTATATTAATTTTGTATCCTGCAACTTTACTAAATTCGTTTATTATCACAATTTTTGGGTGAAATCTTTAGGGTTTTCTATATATATCATTTTGTCTGTAAACAGGAACAATTTTACTTTATCTTTTCCAATTTGCATGCCCTTTTTTTTTTCTCTTGCCTAATTTCTCTGGCTGGAGCTTTCCACACTATGTGGAATAAAAGTAGTAAAATTGGACATCACTTTTTGGTTTTAGATCTTAGAGTAAAATATTTCAACTCTAACCAATTTGGTGTGATGTTAGCTGTGGGTTTGTCATATATGATCCTTATTGTGTTGGGCTATGTTTCTTTTATACATGATTTGTTGAGGGTTTTTATTATAAAGGGATGTCGAATTTTCTCAAATGCTTTTTCAGCATCTATTGAAATAATCATATGGTTTTCATCCTTGATTATGTTAATATTATGCATCACTTTTATTGATTTGCATATGTTGAATCATCCTTGCACCCATGGGATACCACTTGATCATGGTGAATGATCTTTTAATATGTTGTTGAATTCAGTTTGCTAGTATTTTGTTGGAAAATTTTTACATATATGTTCCTTGAGAATATTGATCTGTAATTTTATTTTTGTTGTTATTGTTGTTGTGTCCTTTTCTGTTTTTTTTTTAACTTTAAACAGGGAGGCTTAATGTAAAGAATTATGTAAACTATGATAGGAGAGAACTATAGACATAAAGAGAACTCTAACAGGTAATCTGAGATTGAAGGAGAGTATCTTAAATAGGACAAACTTAGTAAAAGTCCCTTCCCAAGTTTGGATGTCATGCTTCACTGGAGAAGGGATATTTGGAACCCACTGGATGGGGAAGTCCAGATCTGGTCCCTGTAGAAGTAAGAAACATCTCTTCAGGGTACAGGTGGGTTAGGACTAGTGGGCAGAGAACTGTGGAAGAGAACTGCAGCCAGGAACAACTCTCAGGGACTAAGAGATGTGAAGCTAGTGGATAAGTGGACTCATGGATGATACTTCAGGGACAGGATCTAAGATGCTGTTTCCAAATCAGAAGAGCCATGGGAAGGAGGTCATCAGGCCTCAGCTGGAGCTGCGATTCTCCCTAAATGTTTCACAAGGGACTTTTGTGGAAAAGCAACATCCAGCGTTCCCACAGATATACCACTGCTTGTCTGATTTTGGTATCACAAAAAGGCTGGCCTCTCAAAATGAGTGTGGAAGTTTTCCCTCCTCTTCATTTTTAAAAAATAGTTCACTTAAAATTGATAATTAGTTATTTGCGGTTTTTTGTTTATTTGTCTTTTACTGTTTGGTAGAATTTAGCAGTGAAGCGATCAGGTCCTGGGCTTCTCTTTGATCAAAACATTTTTATTATTGCTTTGATCTTATTACTCATTATTGGTCTGTTCAAATTTTCTATTTCTTCATGATTCAATCTTGGCAAGTTGTACTTGCCCAGAAATTTCTCTATTTCTTCTAGGTTTTACAACTTGTTGGTGTGTCATTGCTCACAGTAGTCTCATATAATCTTTGTATTTCTGTGGTATCAATTGTAAAACCTCCTTTTTGTTTCTTTTTTAAAATCTAGCTAAAGATTTGGTGATTTTTTTTCAAAAAAACAGCTCTTTTTTGTTGATCATTTATATTTGTTTAGTATCTATTTCAGCTCTTTCTGCTCTGATCTTTATTATTTCTATTTTATACTTATATGGGTTTAGATATTCTTGTTTTTCTAGTTCCCTGAGGTTATTTTAAGATGTTTATTTCAGATTTTGATGTAGGAATTTGTCACTAGAAACTCCACCTTAAATGTGCTTTTGCTGTGTTCCATAGGTATCAGTATGTTGTGATTTCATTTGTCTTAAAGAATTTTTTAATTTCCTTTTTAGTTTCTTCATTGACCCATTGTTTTTTCATAAGCATGTTAATTTTTAATGTGTTTAAACAGTTTCCAAAAGTTCCGCTTATTATTGATTTCTAGTTTTATTGCATTGTGTTCAGGAAAGATACTTGAAGTGATTTAACTTTTTAAAAAATTTTAATACTTGTTTTGTGGCCTAACATATGGTCTATCTATCTTGGAGAATGTTCCATGTGTTATTGAGAAGAATGTGTGCTCTGCAGCTGTTGGGTGGAATGTTCTGCAAATGTCTATTACGCCTATTGGGTCTCAAGTGTGGTTTAACTTTGATGTTTCTTTTTTGACTGCTTGCCTGAATGATCAGTCCAATGTTGAAAATGGGATGTTGAAGTTTTCTATTGTATTACAGTGTGTCTTTCCCTTTAATTCTGTTAATATTTGCTTTATATATTCAAGTAGATCAGTGTTGGGTATGTATGTGTTTACAATTTTTATATACTACTGCTATATTGACTCTGTTATCATTATATATGACCTTCTTTGTCTTTATAATTTAGACTTAAACTTTATTTTATCTGATATATAAGTATAGCTACTCTTGCTCACTTTAAAAAATTATTTTAAGTTTCAGGATACATGTGCAGGATGTGCAGGTTTATTACATAGGTAAACGTGTGCCATGATGGTTTGCTGCACCCATCAACCCATCACATAGGTATTAAGCTCCACTTGCATTAGCTATTTATCCTGATGCTCTTCCTCTCCCTACTCCCACCTGTCAGGCCCTAGTATATTGATTATTTAATTTGGATATCTTTTTCCATCCCTCTGCTTTTAGTCTATGTGTGTCTTTATAAATGAAATACAGTTGTTATAGACAGCATATAGTTGGGTCTTGTTTCTTATCCATTCAGCCACTCTATGTCTTCTTAATTGGAGAACTTTTATATAATTATGTTGATATTAATATGTAAGATTTACTAATACCATTTTGTTACTTGTTTTCCAATTGTTTGATCACTACCCTCTTTCTTTCTTCATTTCTCACTGTCTTCCTTTGTGGTTAAGTGATTTTTCTCTGGTTATATGTTTTACTTCTTTGCTTTTTATTTCTAGTATGTCTATTATAGGTTCTTGCTTTGTGATTACCATGAGACTTAAAAAAATCTTATAGCTATAACAAGTGACTTTAAACTGATGACAAATTAAGTTTGATTGCAAAGAAAGCAGACAAAAACTAACAAACTTTACATTTTAACTCCATCCCCAAATTTTGACTTTTGGACCTCTCTATTTACATTTTTTATATTGCCTATATCTTAACAAATTGTTGTAGTTATTTTTTAAATATATTTGTGTTTTAGTCTTTATACTAAAGACATGAGTAATTTATACACCTCAATTATGCTATTAGAGTATTCCTAATTTCTCTTTACATAGTGGCTTCTTGAACAAGAGTGCTTGAACTGTGCAGGTCTACTTATACACAATTTTTTTTCCATCTCTGCTACCCTGAGACAGCAAGACCAACAACCTTTTCTCTTAGTCCTTCTCCTCAGCCTACTCAATGTGAAGATAAGGAAGATGAAAGGCTTGATGATGATCCACTTCCACTTAATGCACAGTAAATGTATATTTGCCTTTTGAATGATTTTATTAAATTTTATTTTCTCTAGATTACTTTACTGTATGAATACAATATATTGTACATGCAAAATATGTGTTAAACTGTTCCTGTTATTGGTAAGGCTTCTGGTAAATGGTAGGCTATCAGTAGGTGTGCTTTAAGAGAGTAAAAAGTTATATGTGAATTTTTGACCGCATAAGGTGTTGGTGCCTCTAACTCTCACATTATTCAAAGGTAAACTGTATTTGCTTTTACCAGTGAGTTTTATACCCTCAAATATTTTCTTGTTACATATTAATGCTCTTTTTTTCAGACAGATTGAGAAACTCTCTTTAGATTTTTATGTAAGACAATTTTGGTGGTAGTGAATTTCCTCAAATTTTGTTTGTGTAGGATTATTTTTATCTCTTGTTCATGTTTGAAAGATACTTTTTCTGGGTACAGTATTCTCAGTTGACAGTTTATTTCTTGTTCCTTCAACACTTTGAATATGTCATCTCACTCACCCCTAGCCTGTAAGGTTTCCATTAAGAAGCTTGGTCCTGGATATACTGGACCTCCTTTACGCATTATTTGTTTGTTTCTTTTCTCTTACTATTTTTAGAATCCTATCTTCTCCTTGATCTTTGAAAGTTAGGTTATTATATGCCTTGGAGTAGTCCTCTTTGAGTTGAATCTGCTTGATGACTTTGACTTTCCTGTACCTAGATATTTATATCTTTCCCTAGTTTGGAAATTTACTGTTATTATCTTTTTGAATAAGCTTTCTACCCCTTTCTCTTTCTCTATGCTCTCTTTAAAGCCAACGACTCTTAAATTTGGTCTTTTGATATAATCCCCTAGATCTCATTAGCATTCTTCATCCCTTTTTATTTTTCTCTCCTGTGACTTTGTATTTTCAAATAGTCTGTTTTTGAGCTCACTGATTCTTCTTTTCTTTGTAATCAGTTCTGCTCTTGAGACCATCTAATGCAATTTTTGGTTCATCTATTATATTTTTCAGCTCCAATTTTTAAAATTATTTCAATCTCTTTGTTAAGTTTTTCTGATAAATTTTTGAATCTGCATATTTGTGTTTTTTAAAAAGTTAACTGAGTTTCCTCTAAACATCTATTTTGAATTCACTGTCTGAGAAGTCAAACATCTCTATTTCTTCAGTATTGGCCACTGGCACCTTACTTAGTCCATTTGGTGAGGACATAGTTACCCAAATATTCTTGATGCTTGTGGAAGTTTTTTGATGTCGGGGTACTGAAGAGTTGGGTATTTATTTCATTCTTCGCAGTCTTGGCTTGTTTGTACTTGTCCAGAGGGCCTTCCAGGAATTTAAAGGGGGGCTGACTGTTGTTGAGTTCCCTAAGCCTGTGGTTACTGCAGCTGTTTCAGCACAAGAGGACATCCTAATCCCAAGTAAACTGTGGCTCTCTTGAATAATCCTAGGTCTCAGCCCTGATTTGCTTGGTGATAATCAGGGGAAGTTCCCTGGGTTCCCAAGTAAAATCCCTAGCTCACTTCCATCTCTTTCCCCCAAGCAGAAGGAGTCATTCGCTGTGCTATGTTGCCTGGAGTTGGAGGAAGGATGAGGCAAACACTGCTATTTTCACTTCATCTGGAACCACACTTGGTTGGACCACAGCCTCCTAGTTGAGTGCAGCATCAGGGCTCACCAAAGGCCCCTGATTACTACTGTCTGGCTGCTGTTGATATTTATGCAGGGCTCAAGGCAACTTTATTTAGCTAGAGGTAAAGCTGGCTTGGAGTCAGCTTTGTTCCACCTGGCAGCAGATTCCCTACTGGCTTGAGGTGGGTCTAGAAGCATTCTTGGGAGTACCAGCCTGGAATTGGAGTCATGAGGTTCTGTTCATTGCTGTGTTTTACTATACCAGGGCTGGTACTAGATTCCCAGGCAAAGTCCCCTAACCTCCTCCCTCTCCTTCCCCAAGGAGAGGTAGTTTTTCTTCTGACTGCACTACCTGGTGTTGGGAGAGGGGTGATGCAAGCACTTCTGCAGCCAGCACAACTGATACTGGTTTACACCCATGCCCATGGCCTCCCAGTCTAGTACAGCCATAGGGCTCACCCAAGGACTGTGGCTATTATGGTCTGCCTGTCAGTGAAATTTATTCTGAGCCTTAGACCACTTTAGGCAGCTGGTGGTGAAATGGGTCAGGACTCAATTCTTCCCACTGGTGCAGCCAATACCCTTCAGTCCCAGAGTGGGTCTAAATGCTCCCTCCATGAGCACCAGCCTATAATCAAGGGCCATGGGTTTCTGCCTGGTGCTATATTTTACTGTGGTGAGTTCTAACATAAAGTCTCATAAACACTTCCTTCTCCCTCCCCCATGCAGATTATCTCTTATGCTGTGCTGCTTGGGGTTTAGGCAAGAGTGCTACATGCCATGAGCGACTAGAGACTGTCCTTCCTACCCTCTTCAATGTGTCTTTTCTTGTTATTATGCTAAAACCAGGTACTGTGATCTCCCACCTGATTTCCTTAGCTCTTGTGACAGTGGGTATTTTCTTGCATAAATAGTTGTTTAATTTGATGTTCCTCTGAGGAAATTATTGCTGGAGTGTTCTTATCCAGTATTTTGTTCTACCTCTCTCTCTTTGTTCGTGCTCATCATTGAATACCTTGATCTATCAACCCCTCCCCCAACACCCCCCTCAAAATAAGTGTGCCAAAATTCCCTCTATAACTGAATTTTTTTTCTTTTATTTCTGTCAATTTCTTTTTTTAAAAAAATGTATTTTAGGGCTATAACATTAAATATGTAAAGATTCATAATTTTTTTTAACCCTCATGGTGAATTACTTCATTATCATTCTTATCAGGTTTTTTTTCTCATTAAAAAACACTAAACATTCACTTTTGGCTAATATTTATGTGGTTATGTTTTCCATCTCATTTTTGTAAATCTTTCTTTATCCTTTATATTCAGATGCCACTTATACATTTTATTTTGTAATTTATTTTTACCATATTTTGACTGGTAAAATTAAATTTCTCTAGATTTAATATAAGCACTGATATCATGCACTTTGTCCCATATAATGTTATACTTTCTATATATGGCTTTCCTGTTGCTTCTTGAACATGTTTGATTTAGACACAATGACTAACTCCTCTGTCCTCGTAAATAATGAGGACATTTTAACTCTCATCACCACCTTTCCTTTAATTTACTGCCATCCAGTATTTTAGTTCCACATTGTTTTTATTATCATTAGTTACTATTATAGACCTTTACATTCTGTGCTGTTTAAGTTAACTCATATAGTTACCAATTTATTTTTTCATCATTTCTTCTTGATACTTAGTTCATTTTTGATTCAATTTCCTGGTGTGTATCTTATAGAAGATCTTTTAATATGGTTTTTTTCATAATCAATCGTCTCAGATTTTGTGTGAATAAAATATTTTATATTGGCTTTTGATAATTAAGTTCTTTTTAAAATTTCGGGTTACATCTATTATGCTTCTGCCCTTGTGACATATTATATCTTCACAAGCTTGCCACAGAAATATCTCCCATCTCACAAAGTCTTCTACAAAGTGACATCACCTCTCCCACATTGAGATATGAAATTTATGCTACACTTCTCCCCACAATAAAACTTTGTGGTTTGTTACTGGCTTTTAACCAATTGATTGTGGCAAATATGCAGCTGCCTATATTTCAATGCAGCCAAAAAGAGTAATGTAATTTTTAACCTTACAGACACACTGACTTATGAGCTCTGAATGACCATTTACTAAGTCTGACTATCATGAGGTCACTTGAGGAAATAAATATAGTCTTCTAAAAAAGACCACATGAGGTTCTGGTCACAGACTCAATTGAGATCCCAGTTAGCATCCAGAATCAGCCAACACACACATGAGTAAAGACACTTCTAATGACTCCAGTCCCCAGCTGTCACGTAATCCAGGCTGTCTTATTGTCCCAGCTGAGGATCCAGACATCTTTCAGCAGAAATGAACAATTTCCACTGTGCTGTATCCAAATTCTTGGCCCACAGACTTTGTAGGCATAAAATGATTTTTCATGACATTAATTTTATGGTAATAGATTATGCAATGATATTAACTGGAACAAAAATGAGCCATCTTCTTATCCATTTTTGTTGTTCCAAAAACTTTTTCATCTCATTCCTTTTTGTACAATTTGTATCATCATTCTAGTTGTGTTTAGATTTTCCTTTTTGTCTTTGAGAAAGAAAAAAACTTGAAAGATAAAGATAGGGTATAGCATAGCAGTGGATAAATAAATAGATGTCGATATTGTGTTTTAAAATAAAAACACTACCTGTTTCAGGTGTGGGAGAATTGTTTCTATCACATAATATGTCCTTTGAAAACAACTAGAGGACTATTTAAAAAGTTTTTAAAAGTATGCTTGAAAACATTGGAGAACTATCAAGACAGCAAGAATTTGAGGTAGGAAGATCCTGTACAGAAGGGGAATCAGGGGTGAGCCCAACATCTAGTGTTCCCCTCAAAGCCTTTGCTGATTCACGAGCAGAAGAACAGATTTTGAGATGTTGAGGTGAATATTAGGTAGTTTCATAGGAATTTAGCAATCAAAACTAAAGTTTATGGCTTTCTAAGGAGGAGAGCCCTTCAGAATTTCACTTGGAAACTAAAGAACTACAAGTTGGGCACAATGACAAAGTTAAAACAGCCAAACCTGTTAACAATTAAAGCTTAGCTTAAAATCAGTTCAATACCAGGCCAGATCTTATCTTTCTCTATTAACTGTTTGCCAAAATCTAAAAAAATGGCTCTGTAGTCATTAACATCATTCAAAACTTTAAATAATTTCTATAATTTTTCATCACATCATTTGGCATTCAATAAAAAATTACTTAGAACATCAGGAAGCATAATCAAATTAAAAAACAAGCAGGAAATAAAGAAAAATCATAAAAAATACAATAGACTCACAAATGATGTAGCTATTAAAATATATCAAATATGTAAAATAACTATAACATGTTCAAGAATATAGGAAAAAATAACCTAAGCAAAAAATGAAATATATACATGTGTCTGTGTATATATATATATATATATACACACACACACACACACATACATATTTGGGTTTTACACACACACACACACATAAACTATACATCCTACAAACAAGAAATAAACTAACTGAAAGTAAGACTGAATACATGATTTTAATTGGAAATGAGACATTGCTAAAGAGAATAATAGTAATCCAGATAAAATAAAGATAAGTAGGAAATAGACTAAAGAATAGATAGACTAAAGGATGGAAAATGGGAAGTATCATACAAATCACTGGAAGAGAAAATAGTTAAAAGTTAAACATATTTAAAATGGCACTCCAGAAGAAGTAAAAGGATATGGGGCAGAAACAATATCTAAGGCTGTAATGGCTGAGAATTTTCCAAAAGCCACATATTTAAGGTATGTTATAAAGAACACCACACATATACAAAAATAGTAAACCTGCTGAAATTCAAAGAGAATAGGACATATTTTAGGCAGCCATAGAATATGACACATGATTTTAAAAGGAGCAACATTATAAATTTCAACGCACATTCAAAAGAAGATATCATAACCAGAAGACAATGGATGATATCTTGAAAGTATAGAAAGAAAAAAAAATTGCAGGCAACCTAAAATTCTACATCCAACAAAAATATCCTTTCAAAATAACATTGCAGATGACAAAGATCAAGTAAAATAATCACCAAGAAGGCCTGCACAAAAAATAATTAAGAAAGAGAATTCTTTGTACAGAGGGGAAACAATTCCAGAGACAAATATAGGTATAGAGAGAAGAATAAAGAACATCAGAAAAAATAAATGTTTCAGCAAATCTAAAATAATACTAATTGTATTAGTAATAATATCATGTGTGGCTTAAAAAGATATACAGATTTGTACAACAAAAAATTATAAAAGATAGATAGGGTTTATAAACAGAATTAAAGTATTCCAAAGTGTACACATTGTTCAGAAAGCCTTAAAGTACTTATTTGTATTTATTAGATGTTAATGAAAGTAGAATGCAAATTGCAAATTTCAGTTTAATCATCAACAATACTAAAAATCTGTAAGAAGCTAATAGAAAAGGAAAATGGAATAATAAAGACATTTAATATATCCCCAAACATGTAAGAAAGAGGAGGAAAACATGTAAACAAATAGAACAGAGAACAAAGCATAAGATGGTATATTTACATCCAAATATGACATTAATTGCACTATATTAAATTGAAATTAAATTATAAGAACAAGAATGTCAAATTCAATTTTTTATGACAAAAATAAAATATTTTTAGATTTTAAAAAAGCCACATGCTACTTATGGCAAAAGGCACAAACTAAAGAAAACTCATATAGATGAACGTAGATATCCATCAAATAGACTTAAGCAATAAACAAAGTGGGATACTTAACAATAACAAAAGTGTCAATCATAGGAGGACAAATTCTTGATATATACACAACTAATAATACAGGCTCTAACTTTATAAAGTTAAAATAAAATAGCTACAAATAAAACTTTTTAAAAACACACAATCATAGATTTTAATACACCCCTCCTAGTAACTGATAAAACAAGCCAACAAAAATATCAAAATCAGTAGTACAGTGTATTTAAGCATCATGATTAACAAACTTGATAAAGCTAACATATAGAACACTGAACCTAAGAACAACATAATTCATTGTATTCAAGTGGATATGAATATTTCTCAAAATTGACCACATGTGGGGTAACAACTATATCTCAACAATTTTTTAAAAATTGAAATCATAGTGTTATTTTTTATTACAGTGAAATCAAGCTAGACATCAATATTTAATTATTTCTAAATCCTAAAATGTTTGGCTATAATGCAATAACATCACTAGCCTCAAGATTAAATAAGATATAGAAATTACAACTATAAAATATTTTTAAATAAAGGACAATGAAGATGTAGTCATTTTAGAAATATATATAAGGAAAAAATTAAAGAATCAATGGAAATTGTTGATTTAAACATTTATGTCAAAAAGTTAGAAATGAAGCAGCAAATTAAACACAAAGTAAAGTAGCAAGTGATAAAAAAGAACAAAAATTAATGTAATGGAAACAAAATATACAGCAAAAGGAATAAACAAAGCTAAAAGTTGGTTTATTAAAAAACAATAAAACTAAAAATCCCTACTAAAACTGATCATGTGAAAAATATAGGTGGTACAAATACCCAATTTCAAAAATGAAAAGGTGAACCACTTTAAAATCCTACTGACATTTTAAAAGATATTTTGATGAAATGGACAAGTTCCAAGAAAAACATAGTGATAGAAATTGACAGAAGAAGAATAAATTAAAATCATAATAGTTACATATTAAATAAATTGATTAGATATCTTCAAATAAAGAAAATTCCATCCCCAGACAACGTATTTGCTAGTAAATTCCTTCAAACTTTTATGGGAAAAAAAGCACCAGTCTCACACAACTCTTGTGTAATTACATAACGTGAAAAGAAAAAACACCTCCTGACTGACTCATGAGACAAGGATGACTTTGATTTCAAACCATAACAAGCACACTATAAGAAAAATAGAGACCAATAATTTTCATAATTTTAGGTGCAAATTTATAAACAAAATATGAACAAAATAAATCTAGCAATATATAAATAGGATAATACATCACAACTGAGTTGCTTTTCTTCTAGGAATGCCATTTATTTACCCTTAGAAAATCAATGTAATTTCCATATTTTTGAATAAGGGTATCTACCAAACTTGCTAGTCTGGTCAAATGAAGTTTAACCCAACAGGGAAGTCTATGAGCTATTGTAAAACACATACTTTGGAGGTATCTGACACTCCTCTGATAGGGGAAAGGAAATGGAGTTTACAGCAACTTCTATTAGTCATTCATTGAGTTCTCCTAGCAATTGTTCATTCTCTTTAATTCTTGGTTTGCTATTATAGGCAGAAAAGCTCCATGGAGCAGAGAACACTCTCAGCAATTAAAAAAAAAAAACTCTGTGGGTGTTGGCAATTAGAAGTCAGGCTGGTGGTGTGCATTAAGAGGTAAAGGCAAGAGAATCTGGTTGGGTTATCAATAACTGCTACTGAACACCTAAATAAATAGAGAGGTATACTGTTTATAGATTGAAGAACTTAGTATTATAAAGATGTCAATTATTCCCAGAGTGATAATGATTTAATGAAATCACTTTCAAAAATTTTCCATGAAATTAATAGGCTAATTCTAAAATGTACATGGAAATTAAATTTTCCATATAAAATGGAGAGTTGCTGTCCAATGGGCATACAATTTCATTATATAAGATGAATATGTGAAAAGACCAAATCTACGTCTGATTGGTGTACCTGAAAGTGATGGGGAGAATGGAACCAAGTTGGAAAACACTCTGCAGGATATTATCCAGGAGAACTTCCCCAGTCTAGCAAGGCAGGCCAACGTTCAGATTCAGGAAATACAGAGAACGCCACAAAGATACTCCTCCAGAAGAGCAACCCCAAGACACATAATTGTCAGATTCACCAAAGTTGAAATGAAGGAAAAAATGTTAAGGGCAGCCAGAGAGAAAGGTCGGGTTACCTTCAAAGGGAAGCCCATCAGACTAACAGCGGATCTCTCGGCAGAAACCCTACAAGCCAGAAGAGAGTGGGGGCCAATATTCAACATTCTTAAAGAAAAGAATTTTCAACCCAGAATTTCATATCCAGCCAAACTAAGCTTCATAAGTGAAGGAGAAATAAAATACTTCACAGACAAGCAAATGCTGAGAGATTTTGTCACCACCAGGCCTGCCCTAAAAGAGCTCCTGAAGGAAGCGCTAAACATGGAAAGGAACAACTGGTACCAGCCGCTGCAAAATCATGCCAAAATGTAAAGACCATCGAGACTAGGAAGAAACTGCAGCAACTAACAAGCAAAATCACCAGCTAACATCATAATGACAGGATCAAATTCACACATAACAATATTAACTTTAAACGTAAATGGACTAAATTCTCCAATTAAAAGACACAGACTGGCAAATTGGATAAAGAGTCAAGATCCATCAGTGTGCTGTATTCAGGAAACCCATCTCACGTGCAGAGACACACATAGGCTCAAGATAAAAGGATGGAGGAAGATCTACCAAGCCAATGGAAAACAAAAAAAGGCAGGGGTTGCAATCCTAGTCTCTGAGAAAACAGACTTTAAACCAACAAAGATCAAAAGAGACAAAGAAGGCCATTACATAATGGTAAAGGGATCAATTCAACAAGAAGAGCTAACTATCCTAAATATATATGCACCCAATACAGCAGCACCAAGATTCATAAAGCAAGTCCTGAGTGACCTACAAAGAGACTTAGACTCCCACACATTAATAATGGGAGACTTTAACACCCCACTGTCAACATTAGACAGATCAACGAGACAGAAAGTCAACAAGGATACCCAGGAATTAAACTCAGCTCTGCACCAAGTGGACCTAATAGACATCTACAGAACTCTCCACCCCAAATCAACAGAATATACATTTTTTTCAGCACCACACCACACCTATTCCAAAATTGACCACATACTTGGAAGTAAAGCTCTCCTCAGCAAATGTAAAAGAACAGAAATTATAACAAACTACCTCTCAGACCACAGTGCAATCAAACTAGAACTCAGGATTAAGAATCTCACTCAAAACCGCTCAACTACATGGAAACTGAACAACCTGCTCCTGAATGACTACTGGGTACATAACGAAATGAAGGCAGAAATAAAGATGTTCTTTGAAACCAACGAGAACAAAGACACAACATACCAGAATCTCTGGGACGCATTCAAAGCAGTGTGTAGAGGGAAATTTATAGCACTAAATGCCCACAAGAGAAAGCAGGAAAGATCCAAAATTGACACCCTAACATCACAATTAAAAGAACTAGAAAAGCAAGAGCAAACACATTCAAAAGCTAGCAGAAGGCAAGAAATAACTAAAATCAGAGCAGAACTGAAGGAAATAGAGACACAAAAAACCCTTCAAAAAATCAATGAATCCAGGAGCTGGTTTTTTGAAAGGATCAACAAAATTGATAGACCACTAGCAAGACTAATAAAGAAAAAAAGAGAGAAGAATCAAGTAGACACAATAAAAAATGATAAAGGGGATATCACCACCGATCCCACAGAAATACAAACTACCATCAGAGAATACTACAAACAACTCTACGCAAATAAACTAGAAAATCTAGAAGAAATGGATAAATTCCTCAACACATACACTCTCCCAAGACTAAACCAGGAAGAAGTTGAATCTCTGAATAGACCAATAACAGGAGCTGAAATTGTGGCAATAATCAATAGTTTACCAACCAAAAAGAGTCCAGGACCAGATGGATTCACTGCTGAATTCTACCAGAGGTACAAGGAGGAACTGGTACCATTCCTTCTGAAACTATTCCAATCAATAGAAAAAGAGGGAATCCTCCCTAACTCATTTTATGAGGCCAGCATCATTCTGATACCAAAGCCGGGCAGAGACACAACCAAAAAAGAGAATTTTAGACCAATATCCTTGATGAACATTGATGCAAAAATCCTCAATAAAATACTGGCAAAACGAATCCAGCAGCACATCAAAAAGCTTATCCACCATGATCAAGTGGGCTTCATCTCTGGGATGCAAGGCTGGTTCAATATACGCAAATCAATAAATGTAATCCAGCATATAAACAGAGCCAAAGACAAAAACCACATGATTATCTCAATAGATGCAGAAAAGGCCTTTGACAAAATTCAACAACCCTTCATGCTAAAAACTCTCAATAAATTAGGTATTGATGGGACGTACTTCAAAATAATAAGAGCTATCTATGACAAACCCATAGCCAATATCATACTGAATGGGCAAAAACTGGAAGCATTCCCTTTGAAAACTGGCACAAGACAGGGATGCCCTCTCTCACCACTCCTATTCAACATAGTGTTGGAAGTTCTGGCCAGGGCAATTAGGCAGGAGAAGGAAATAAAGGGTATTCAAACAGGAAAAGAGGAAGTCAAATTGTCCCTGTTTGCAGATGACATGATTGTATATCTAGAAAACCCCATTGTCTCAGCCCAAAATCTCCTTAAGCTGATAAGCAACTTCAGCAAAGTCTCAGGATACAAAATCAAAGTACAAAAATCACAAGCATTCTTATACACCAACAACAGACAAACAGAGAGCCAAATCATGAGTGAACTCCCATTCACAATTGCTTCAAAGAGAATAAAATACCTAGGAATGCAACTTACAAGGGATGTGAAGGACCTCTTCAAGGAAAACTACAAACCACTGCTCAAGGAAATAAAAGAGGATACAAACAAATGGAAGAACATTCCATGCTCATGGGTAGGAAGAATCAATATCGTGAAAATGGCCATACTGCCCAAGGTAATTTACAGATTCAATGCCATCCCCATCAAGCTACCAATGACTTTCTTCACAGAATTGGAAAAAACTACTTTAAAGTTCATATGGAACCAAAAAAGAGCCCGCATTGCCAAGGCAATCCTAAGCCAAAAGAACAAAGCTGGAGGCATCACACTACCTGATTTCAAACTATACTACAAGGCTACAGTAACCAAAACAGCATGGTACTGGTACCAAAACAGAGATATAGATCAATGGAACAGAACAGAGCCCTCAGAAATAACGCCGCATATCTACAACTGTCTGATCTTTGACAAACCTGACAAAAACAAGCAATGGGGAAAGGATTCCCTATTTAATAAATGGTGCTGGGAAAACTGGCTAGCCATATGTAGAAAGCTGAAACTGGATCCCTTCCTTGCCCCTTATACAAAAATCAATTCAAGATGGATTAAAGATTTAAACGTTAGACCTCAAACCATAAAAACCCTAGAAGAAAACCTAGGCATTACCATTCAGGACATAGGCATGGGCAAGGACTTCATGTCTAAAACACCAAAAGCAATGGCAACAAAAGCCAAAATTGACAAATGGGATCTAATTAAACTAAAGAGCTTCTGCACAGCAAAAGAAACTACCATCAGAGTGAACAGGCAACCTACAAAATGGGAGAAAATTTTCGCAACCTACTCATCTGACAAAGGGCTAATATCCAGAATCTACAATGAACTCCAACAAATTTACAAGAAAAAAACAAACAACCCCATCAAAAAGTGGGCGAAGGACATGAACAGACACTTCTCAAAAGACGACATTTATGCAGCCAAAAAACACATGAAAAAATGCTCATCATCACTGGCCATCAGAGAAATGCAAATCAAAACCACAATGAGATACCATCTCACACCAGTCAGAATGGCGATCATTAAAAAGTCAGGAAACAACAGGTGCTGGAGAGGATGTGGAGAAATAGGAACACTTTTACACTGTTGGTGGGACTGTAAACTAGTTCAACCATTGTGGAAGTCAGTGTGGCGATTCCTCAGGGATCTAGAACTAGAAATACCATTTGATCCAGCCATCCCATTACTGGGTATATACCCAAATGACTATAAATCATGCTGCTATAAAGACACATGCACACGTATGTTTATTGCGGCATTATTCACAATAGCAAAGACTTGGAACCAACCCAAATGTCCAACAATGATAGACTGGATTAAGAAAATGTGGCACATATACACCATGGAATACTATGCAGCCGTAAAAAATGATGAGTTCGTGTCCTTTGTAGGGACATGGATGAAATTGGAAATCATCATTCTCAGTAAACTATCGCAAGAACAATAAACCAAACACCGCATATTCTCACTCATAGGTGGGAATTGAACAATGAGATCACATGGACACAGGAAGGGGAATATCACACTCTGGGGACTGTGGTGGGGTGGGGGGAGGAGGGAGGGATAGCATTGGCAGATATACCTAATGCTAGATGACGAGTTAGTGGGTGCAGCGCACCAGCATGTCACATGTATACATATGTAACTAACCTGCACAATGTGCACATGTACCCTAAAACTTAAAGTATAATAAAAAAAAAAGAAAAAAGAAAATGCCAAAAAAAAAAACCAAATAATAGCAAATCACTAAATAAAAATTAATGATTTTAATGAAGAATGTTTGAAACTTGCTATTACTAGAGAAAGGCAGATACACAGACTAACGCAAATAATAACATCTTCTGAAATATGACTACATTGGGTCTTTACTCTCAATTGATATAGAAGCTGTAATAAAGTTTTGACTGTTATTCAAAAAAAAAAGATGAATAAGTTCTAGAGATCTACTATATAACATTCTTCCTACACTTAACACTGTATTGTGCACTTAAAATTTTAAAAGAATAGATCTCAAGTTAAGTCTTATTACCATAATTTTTTTTAAATAATAGCTAAGACAGTCTTGGTGATGAACAAGTTGGAGAGCATATAACTTACAAAAATAGATATCAAGGCTAATTTTAAACCTATAGTAATGAAGACAATGTAGTATTAGTATAAGAATAGACAAACTGGCAAACATTTAGAAGAATCAGGAAACAGCCCCACATATATATAAACACATGCATTAACCAAATTTTCCATGCACAGAGGAAAATAATGGCTCTCTTAATGAACAGTCCCAGCTCAATTGGTACAAGGAGGAGCTGATTCCATTCCTTCTGAAACTATTCCAATCAATAGAAAGAGAGAGAATCCTCCCTAACTCATTTTATGAGGCCAGAATCATCCTGATACCAAAGCCTGGCAGAGACACAACAAAAAAAGAGAATTTTAGACCAATATCCCTGATGAACATCGATGCAAAAATCCTCAATAAAATACTAGCAAACCGAATACAGCAGCATATCAAAAAGCTTATCCACCATGATCAAATGGGCTTCATCCCTGGGATGCAAGGCTGGTTCAACATACACAAATCAATAAACGTAATTCAGCATATAAACAGAACCAAAGACAAAAATCACATGATTATCTCAATAGATGCAGAAAAGGCCTTTGACAAAATTCAACAACCCTTCATGCTAAAAACTCTCAATAAATTTGGTATTGATGGGACGTATCTCAAAATAATAAGAGCTATCTGTGACAAACCCACAGCCAATATCATACTGAATGGGCAAAAACTGGAAGCATTCCCTTTGAAAACTGGCACAAGACAGGGATGCTCTCTCTCATCACTCTTATTCAACATAGTGTTGGAAGTTCTGGCCAGGGCAATCAGGCAGGAGAAAGAAATAAAGGGTGTTCAATTAGGAAAAGAGGAAGTCAAATTGTCCCTGTTTGCAGATAACATGATTGTATATCTACAAAACCCCATCATCTCAGCCCAAAAATCTTCTTAAGCTGATAGGCAACTTCAGCAAAGTCTCAGGATAAAAAATCAATGTGCAAATATCACATGCATTCTTATACACCAAAAACAGACAAACAGAGAGCCAAATCATGAGTGATCTCCCATTCACAATTGCTTCAAAGAGAATAAAATACCTAGGAATCCAACTTACAAGGGATGTGAAGGACCTCTTCAAGGAGAACTACAAACCACTGTTCAATGAAATAAAAGAGGATACAAACAAATGGAAGAACATTCCATGCTCATGGGCAGGAAGAATCAGTATCATGAAAATGGCCATACTGCCCAAGGTAATTTATAGATTCAATGCCATCCCCATCAAGCTACCAATGACTTTCTTCACAGAATTGGAAAAAACTACTTTAAAGTTCACACGGAACCAAAAAAGAGTCCACATTGCCAAGTCAATCCTAAGCCAAAAGAACAAAGCTGGAGGCATCATGCTACATGACTTCAAACTATACTACAATGCTACAGTAACTAAAACAGCATGGTACTGGTACCAATGGAACAGAACAGAGCCCTCAGAAATAATACCACACATCTACAACCATCTGATCTTTGACAAACCTGAGAAAAACAAGAAATGGGGAAAGGATTCCCTATTTAATAAATGGTGCTGGGAAAACTGGCTAGCCATATGTAGAAAGCTGAAACTGGATCTCTTCCTTACACCTTATACAAAAAGTAATTCAAGATGGAGTAAGGACTTACATGTTAGACCTAAAACCATAAAAACCCTAGAAGAAAACCTAGGCAATAAAATTCAGGACATAGTCATGGGCAAACACTTCGTGTCTAAAACACCAAAAGCAATGGCAACAAAAGCCAAAATTGACAAATGGGATCTAATTAAACTAAAGAGCTTCTGCATAGCAAAAGAAACTACCATCAGAGTGAACAGGCAACCTACAGAATGGGAGAAAATTTTTGCCATCTACTCATCTGACAAAGGGCTAATATCCAGAATCTACAATGAACTCAAACAAATTTACAAAAAAAAAAAAAACACCCCATCAAAAAGTGGGCAAAGGGGATGAACAGACACTTCTCAAAAGAAAACATTTATGCAGCCAAAAAACACATGAAAAAATGCTCATCATCACTGGCCATCAGAGAAATGCAATCAAAACTACAATGAGATACCATCTCACACCAGTTAGAATGGCAATCGTTAAAAAGTCAGGAAACAACAGGTCCTGGAGAGGATGTGGAGAAATAGGAACACTTTTACACTGTTGGTGGGACTGTAAACTAGTTCAACCATTGTGGAAGACAGTGTAGTGATTCCTGAAGGATCTATAACTAGAAATACCATTTGACCCAGCCATCCCATTACTGGGTATATACCCAAAGGATTATAAATCATGTTGCTATAAAGACACATGCACACATATGTTTATTGCGGCACTATTCACAATAGCAAAGGCTTGGAACCAACCCAAATGTCCATCAGTGATAGACTGGATTAAGAAAATGTGGCATATATACACCATGGAATACTATGCAGCCATAAAAAGATGAGTTCATGTTCTTTGTAGGGACATGGATGAAGCTGGAAACCATCATTCTCAGCAAACTATCACAAGGACAGAAAACCAAACACCGCATGTTCTCACTCATAGGTGGGAATTGAACAGTGAGAACACTTGGACCCAGGAAGGGGAACATCACACACCGGGGCCTGTCATGAGGTGTGGGAGGGGGGAGGGATAGCATTAGGAGATATACCTAATGCTAAATGATGAGTTAATGGGTGCAGCACAACAACATGGCGCATATATACATATGTAACAAACCTGCACATTCTGCACATGTACCCTAGAACTTAAAGTATAAAAAACAAAAAAGAAAAATAAATTCTGAGTCCTCATTGCAAACGCAATACCCACTTCCAGGTTAATTGTAGATATTTGTGTGAAAGTTACAACAATATAGCTTGTAGAATATATCTAGAATAATATCTTTATGTCACTGGGATGTGTAAGTATTTAAGCAGACACTAACATCACAAACCATAAAGGAAATGTCTGCAAAATTAGTCTTTAAAATTAAGAATTTCTCTTCATCAAAATCTGTCATTAGTGGGGTAAAATACAAACCAAGATGAAAAATGTAAGCAATCTATGATGAGTTCTTTAGTTATTCTGGATATAACTCATATCCAGAATATCTAAAGAACTTTTACAAATAAATAAGGAAAACATAGTCAATTGAATGTGAAAGGTAGGGAAAATAAATTAAATGGCACTTCACAAATAAGGATACCCAAATAGTTAATAACACAGGTATATTGTATATATCTGTATACATACATATACATTAGTATATATACAGTTTATATCTGTATGTCTGTATATATGTACAGATAATATATGCATATAGATACAGTATATATACATCTGTATGTATATATTATCTATATGTAGAGAATGTATGGAGTATATACATGTATATGTATATATTCTCTCTATATATACACATATGTACATATACACAGTCATATATATGTATACACACAAATACACCCAACAGAAACACAGACATAGGTTTATCTAAAGACACATACAAAAATAAAATAGTTTTTAAAAATGTATATTTATATAATAGGATGATATAGATCAATAAAATTAGTACTGCACCAGAAGCATGGATTAGTTTCTCAAACACGATATTAGAGAGTATATTATGTGATCTCATTTTACAAGTTCTAAAACATGCTACACTAATATTTGGTTTCGATGGCGTTAGAAATGAAATCATGTTACTTTGGGGAGAGAAGAAGATGGCTTCTATGAGACAGCAAGGGAGAAATATTTTGGGACATTACACATTTGTTATTACTTGATCAAGAAAGAGGTAATATGGGCATACTTACCTGTGAAAATGCACTGAGATGCCCACTTACGATTTGTTTTCTATGTATGTGTTCTATATTAACTAAAATATTTATTTAAGGAAAACATTTTAATGTATTAGTTATTTTTCTTCTTAATGTTAGGGAAATTTTACAAGGACAAATATTACATGGTTAAGGAAACTTAAAATATTTTGCCTAGTTCCTTCAGTGGGTTTCTTGTTTTCTATTCATTATATGTTAGATATAATTTAAGTGTCTTAGATAAAAATTGTGGTACTGTACATCTATTTATCTATCATATATTTACTTATGTATCTTTCTATTAAGGTATACAACACATAAGTTTGCATTGAAAGATGAACACAAAATAATACTGTTTAATTTCAGTTGTTTGTTGTATTCCTTTTTTTTACATTAAGTGCTATAATAAGTTTATATGCAAGAGAAATAATTCAATCTCTTAAACAGTTTTTTAAACTATATCTTTTAAATACACTAAACATATCATTTGTCAAAAATCACATTTGGTCATATTTGTAAACTTTGGCTTTGTCAATTTTAAAATTCTTTCTTGACTTTCACTATTCAATAACACTCTAAACTAAAATGCCTTCAAAAGGTTCAAACATTTTAAATATCTTATTCAATTTTTATGTTCAATCATATTTTTTACTATTCTTTTTTTTAACATTTCTGTTGAGTTTCCTTCAAATTTGCATGGATGGTTTTTCAGTGACATTTGAAAGAGTGATGGTTTTATCTATCAGTATGCTTCCTCAAGAAAGCACCAAAATTAGACACACTTATATCTCTACAGGAAGAGAAAACAAACAGTTAAATAAACATTTTTATTTGCCTTATACCTTTGCACTGGCTTTTACTGCTTACTACTAATTTATCAGTTAAGATGTGAATAACACAATCTTCAATTCATTGCGGGAAGTGTACCATTACAGCATTCTATGCCTGCCACAGCCTTCCATGATTCAGTTGATACTTTACTTAATTGCATATTTTACTGATTTCAAAGTTATGTACAAACTTCCTGTTTTTAGTTACCAAGCCACATTCCCAACTGAAACCAGAAATTTATCAGGACTACATCTTAAAACTATCAGTGAGCAACAACCCCAAATCACATGCAGAAAGGACTCAGAGTTTTTATTTTTATCTCACTAGGGAACTCCAAGCATTAAGCATGCTTACAAACATGATGAGGAAAATAAATTGGGGCTGGAAATTGACCTAATTTGTAGAAGAAAATATATGTGCATGTAACCAGAAGTAAAAATTTGCTGACATGTTGAGTGACAGGCTTGCTTTTCAGTAATGTGGATGTATAATCCTCCCTGAGGTCAAATCCACAACTGTTTTCTGCTGTCATGGGCAAGCCTCTTTTATGTATTTCTGAAGCTTTAAGCATAATTTTTTTTGTTTATCTAATGGTAGATGGATTGACAATGGTAGAAAATGTAAACAAAGTAAACAAAATGACTACTTGGCTAAAATTATGTGGTTCTTCATTTAAAAAAGTAAATTTTCTAATTACTCCTAGAACATAAAATTTATTTATCTGGACGGTCACAAATAAATATAAAATCAGTGATTATGAACCAGTTTAATTCTACTTATGTTTTCTTCTGAATGAAGCCAATGTAACATTTTAACTATACAAGAACTTAGAGAATTTCTTTTTCTAAACTTTTGTATTACCCCAATATAATTCCACTTACCTGAGGAATATAAGTCCTACAATTTTAGATGTATAAATCCAGGGGGAAATCTATTTTTTTGAGACTCAAGCATCATCCAATTTATTTCAGTTGGGCTTTGAGCCCCAAACTCTTGGTATTACAGAGTGTGAAGAGTGTCTTATGTACTTGTTTTAGAAATAAAGAAGTAACAAGATTCATGCTCCCAGAATCACTGAGCTTGTCCAACACTTCTAACATGAAAAACCAATAGTGGAGAGTTCCTGTTTCTGGTTCCACATATAAGGAGCTTGAAAGTCACCATTCTGTCCTAACAGTAAAAAGCCGAACAGACAGAAAATTAATAATTCTTAAATCTGCAGGAGAGGTGAGGACACAGGACAATCACTGTCCCCAAGCTCAGAGAGACAGACAGGTGAACACAGGGAGTCACAGCTTACAGGACCAGATACTCAGGGGTGGAAACAGTCCCAGGGTTCAAAGCGAGGGTAGGAAAACCTGTTTTATAAGTTGACAAATTGCTGGAAGGTCAGTAGGGACAAGTCTGAGAGTTAAAAACTCAAGGGGGACCCAGCCATAGGGAGATTCCCACACTTTGGTGAGATTATCCTCCAGGAGCTCCACCAGATGCTCACAGAAAATATCAGAGAAAATCCCTTTGTGCTCTGTCAGAGGGAGAGAAAGAGGAATCATTTAAAAATACACCAGAGGCCCCTGTTTATTTTATTTTATTATTATTATTATTATTTTTTTAACAGGACTTGTTTTCAGGAGAAACTAGTTATTCAGAGCCTGACCTGCTGGGGTGTTATCAGAGCCTAACTAACCTGGGATAAGGGAAAAAAGGGAAATAATACCCAACTCCAGCCCACTCTAGACATCTTGCCCCACCAAAGCAGGGAGGAAAAACTGAGAAATACTTGTGAAGTTTACCGTCCAGAGGCACGGGCTTTCTAAAAGACTGAGACCTAATCGTGAGACTATAGAACTCTTCTCCCACAACATCTTACTACCACATTACCAAAGGCTTATGTACAGCAATTCATTTCACCTGCTACATCATGCCTGGCTATCAAGAAAATATTACATGACATACCAGAAAGCAAAACACAAATTGAAGAGACACAGCAACCATCAGAACCAGACATGGCAGGGATGTTGGAATTATCAGACTGGGAATTTAAAACTATGACTAATATGCTAAATGCTCCAATGGATAAAGTACTATATAAGAACAGATGAGCAATGTGAGCAGAAAGATGTAAATCCTAAGAAAGAATTTTTTTTAAAGGCTAGAGATTAAAAGCAAAGTAACAGAAATGTAAAAATACCTTTGGTGAGCATGTTAGTAGAATGGACATGGCTGAGGAAAGAATCTCTGAATTTGAGAATATGCCAATAGAAACCTCCAAAGCTAAAAAGCAAATAGAAAAAAAGACTGAAAATAACAGAATATTCAAGGACAGTATACAAAAGTTATAACATATGCATAACAGAATACAAGAAGGGAAGAAAGAGGAAAAGAAAAAAATTTTTGAAACAATAATGCTTGAGGATTTTGCCCCCCAAAATTTTTTTATTATTATTATTATACTTTAAGTTTTAGGGTACATGTGCACAATGTGCAGGTTAGTTAAATATGTATACATGTGCCATGCTGGTGCGCTGCACCCACTAACTCGTCATCTAGCATTAGGTATATTTCCCAGTGCTATCCCTCCCCCCTTCCCCCACCCCACAACAGTCCCCAGAGTGTGACGTTCCCCTTCCTGTGTCCATGTGTTCTCATTGTTCAATTCCCACCTATGAGTGAGAATATGCGGTGTTTGGTTTTTTGTTCTTGCGATAGTTTACTGAGAATGATGATTTCCCATTTCATCCATGTCCCTATAAAGGACATGAACTCATCATTTTTTATGGCTGCATAGTATTCCATGGTGTATATGTGCCACATTTTCTTAATCCAGTCTATCATTGTTGGACTTTTGGGTTGGTTCCAAGTCTTTGCTATTGTGAATAGTGCCACAATAAACATACGTGTGCATGTGTCTTTATAGCAGCATGATTTAGAGTCCTTTGGGTATATACCCAGTAATGGGATGGCTGGGTCAAATGGTATTTCTAGTTCTAGATCCTTGAGGAATCGCCACACTGACTTCCACAATGGTTGAACTAGTTTACAGTCCCACCAACAGTGTCAAAGTGTTCCTATTTCTCCACATCCTCTCCAGGACCTGTTGTTTCCTGACTTTTTAATGATTGCCATTCTAACTGGTGTGAGATGGTATCTCATTGTGGTTTTGATTTGCATTTCTCTGATGGCCAGTGATGGTGAGCATTTTTTTCATGTATTTTTTGGCTGCATAAATGTCTTCTTTTGAGAAGTGTCTGTTCATGTCCTTCACCCACTTTTCGATGGGGTTGTTTTTTTTCTTGTAAATTTGTTTGAGTTCATTGTAGATTCTGGATATTAGCCCTTTGTCAGACGAGTAGGTTGCGAAAATTTTCTCCCATTTTGTAGGTTGCCTGTTCACTCTGAGGGTAGTTTCTTTTGCTGTGCAGAAGCTCTTTAGTTTAGTTAGATCCCATTTGTCTATTTTGGCTTTTGTTGCCATTGCTTTGGGTGTTTTAGACATGAAGTCCTTGCCCATGCCTATGTCCTGAATGGTAATGCCTTGGTTTTCTTCTAGGGTTTTTATGGTTTTAGGTCTAACATTTAAGTCTTTAATCTGTCTTCAATTGATTTTTGTATAAGGTGTAAGGAAGGGATCCAGTTTCAGCTTTCTACATATGGCTAGCCAGTTTTCCCAGCACCATTTATTAAATAGGGAATCCTTTCCCCATTGCTTGTTTTTCTCAGGTTTGTCAAAGATCAGATAGTTGTAGATATGCAGCATTATTTCTGAGGGCTCTGTTCTGTTCCATTGATCTATATCTCTGTTTTGGTACCAGTACCATGCTGTTTTGGTTACTGTAGCCTTGTAGTATAGTTTGAAGTCAGGTAGCGTGATGCCTCCAGCTTTGTTCATTTGGCTTAGGATTGACTTGGTGATGCGGGCTCTTTTTTCATTACATACGAACTTTAAAGTAGTTTTTTCCAATTCTGTGAAGAAAGGCATTGGTAGCTTGATGGGGATGGCATTGAATCTGTAAATTACCTTGGGCACTATGGCCATTTTCACGATATTGATTCTTCCTGCCCATGAGCATGGAATGTTCTTCCATTTGTTTGTATCCTCTTTTATTTCATTGAACAGTGGTTTGTAGTTCTCCTTGAAGAGGTCCTTCACATCCCTTGTTAGTTGGATTCCTAGGTATTTTATTCTCTTTGAAGCAATTGTGAATGGGAGTTCACTCATGGTTTGGCTCTCTGTTTGTCTGTTGTTGGTGTATAAGAATGCTTGTCATTTTTGTACATTGATTTTGTATCCTGAGATTTTGCTGAAGTTGCCTATCAGCTTAAGGAGATTTTGGGCTGAGACAATGGGGTTTTCTAGATATACAATCATGTCGTCTGCAAACAGGGACAATTTGACTTCCTCTTTTCCTAATTGAATACCTTTTATTTCCTTCTCCTCCCTAATTGCCCTGGCCAGAACTTCAACACTATGTTGAATAGGAGTGGTGAGAGAGGACATCCCTGTCTTGTGCCAGTTGTGAAAGGGAATGCTTCCAGTTTTTGCCCATTCAGTATGATACTGGCTGTGGGTTTGTCATAGATAGCTCTTATTATTTTGAGATACGTCCCATCAATACCTAATTTATTGAGAGTTTTTAGCATGAAGGGTTTTTGAATTTTGTCAAAGGCCTTTTCTGCATCTATTGAGATAATCATGTGGTTTTTGTCTTTGGTTCTGTCTATATGCTGGATTACGTTTATTGATTTGCATATATTGAACCAGCCTTGCATCCCAGAGATGAAGCCCACTTGATCATGGTGGATAAGCTTTTTGATGTGCTGCTGGATTCAGTTTGCCAGTATTTTATTGAGGATTTTTGCATCAATGTTCATCAAGGATATTGGTCTAAAATTCTCTTTTTTGGTTGTGTCTCTGCCAGGCTTTGGTATCAGGGTAATGCTGGCCTCATAAAATGAGTTAGGGAGGATTCCCTCTTTTTCTATTGGTTGGAATAGTTTCAGAAGGAATGGTACCAGTTCCTCCTTCTACCTCTGGTAGAATTCGGCTGTGAATCAATCTGGTCCTGGACTCTTTTTGGTTGGTAAGCTACTGATTATTGCCACAATTTCATCTCCTGTTATTGGTATATTCAGAGATTCAACTTCTTCCTGGTTTAGTCTTGGGAGAGTGTGTGTGTCTAGGAATTTATCCATTTCTTCTAGATTGTCTAGTTTATTTCAGTAGAGGTGTTTGTCGTATTCTCTGATGGTAGTTTGTAGTTCTGTGGGATCAGTGGTGATATCCCCTTTATTGTTTTTTATTGCGTCTATTTGATTCTTCTCTCTTTTTTTCTTTATTAGTCTTGCTAGTGGTCTATCAAGTTTGTTGATCCTTTCAAAAAGCCAGCTCCTGGATTCATTAATTTTTTGAAGGGTTTTTTGTGTCTCTATTTCCTTCAGTTCTGCTCTGATTTTAGTTATTTCTTGCCTTCTGCTAGCTTTTGAATGTGTTTGCTCTTGCTTTTCTAGTTCTTTTAATGTGATGTTAGGGTGTCAATTTTGGATCTTTCCTGTTTTCTCTGGTGGGCATTTAGTGTTATAAATTTCCCTCTACACACTGCTTTGAATGCGTCCCAGAGATTCTGGTTTGTTGTGTCTTTGTTCTCGTTGGTTTCAAATAACATCTTTATTTCTGCCTTCATTTCGTTATGTACCCAGTAATCATTCAGGAGAAGGTTGTTCAGTTTCCATGTAGTTGAGCGGTTTTGAGTGAGATTCTTAATCCTGAGTTCTAGTTTGATTGCACTGTGGTCTGAGAGATAGTTTGTTGTAATTTCTGTTCTTTTACATTTGCTGAGGAGAGCTTTACTTCCAAGTATGTGGTCAATTTTGGAATAGGTGTGGTGCTGAAAAAAATGTATATTCTGTTTATTTGGGGTGGAGAGTTCTGTAGATATCTATTAGGTCTGCTTGGTGCAGAGCTGAGTTCAATTCCTGGGTATCCTTGTTGACTTTCTGTCTCGTTGATCTGTCTAATGTTGACAGTGGGGTGTTAAAGTCTCCCATTATTAATGTGTGGGAGTCTAAGTCTCTTTGTAGGTCACTCAGGACTTGCTTTATGAATCTGAGTGCTCCTGTATTGGGTGCATATATATTTAGGATAGTTAGCTCTTCTTGTTGAATTGATCCCTTTACCATTATGTAATGGCCTTCTTTGTCTCTTTTGATCTTTGTTGGTTTAAAGTCTGTTTTCTCAGAGACTAGGATTGCAACCCCTGCCTTTTTTTGTTTTCCATTTGCTTGATAGATCTTCCTCCATCCTTTTATTTTGAGCCTATGTGTGTCTCTGCACATGAGATGGGTTTCCTGAATACAGCACACTGATGGGTCTTGACTCTTTATCCAATTTGCCAGTTTGTGTCTTTTAATTGGAGCATTTAGTCCATTTACATTTAAAGTTAATATTGTTATGTGTGAATTTGATCCTGTCATTATGATGTTAGCTGGGTATTTTGCTCATTAGTTAATGCAGTTTCTTTCTAGTCTCGATGGTCTTTACATTTTGGCATGATTTTGCAGCGGCTGGTACCAGTTGTTCCTTTCCATGTTTAGCGCTTCCTTCAGGAGCTCTTTTAGGGCACGCCTGGGTGGTGACAAAATCTCTCAGCATTTGCTTGTCTGTAAAGTATTTTATTTCTCCTTCACTTATGAAGCTTAGTTTGGCTGGATATGAAATTCTGGGTTGAAATTTTTTTTTTAAAGAATGTTGAATATTGGCCGCCACTCTCCTCTGGCTTGTAGAGTTTCTGCCAAGAGATCCGCAGTTAGTCTGATGGGCTTCCCTTTGAGGGTAACTCGACCTTTCTCTCTGGCTGCCCTTAACATTTTTTCCTTCATTTCAACTTTGGTGAATCTGACAATTATGTGTCTTGGAGTTGCTCTTCTCGAGGAGTATCTTTGTGGCGTTCTCTGTATTTCCTGACTCTCAATGTTGGCCTGCCTTGCTAGATTGGGGAAGTTCTCCTGGATAATATCCTGCAGGGTATTTTCCAACTTAGTTCCATTCTCCCCATCACTTTCAGGTACACCAATCAGACGTAGATTTGGTCTTTTCACATAGTCCCATATTTCTTGGAGGCTTTGTTTGTTTCTTTTTATTCTTTTTTTCTCTAAACTTCCCTTCTTGATTCATTTCATTCATTTCATCTTCCATCGCTGATACCCTTTCTTCCAGTTGATCGCATGGGCTCCTGAGGCTTCTGCATTCTTCACGTAGTTCTCGAGCCTTGGTTTTCAGCTCCATCAGCTCCTTTAAGCACTTCTCTCTATTGGTTATTCTAGTTATACATTCTTCTAAATTTTTTCCAAAGTTGTCTCTGTATTGGTTATTCTAGTTATACATTCTTCTAAATTTTTTTCCAAAGTTTTCAACTTCTTTGCCTTTGGTTTGAATTCCCTCCTGTAGCTCGGAGTAATTTGATCATCTGAAGCCTTCATCTCTCAGCTCGTCAAAGTCATTCTCCGTTCAGCTTTGTTCCATTGCTGGTGAGGAACTGCATTCTTTTGGAGGAGGAGAGGCGCTCTGCTTTTTAGAGTTTCCAGTTTTTCTGCTCTGTTTTTTCCCCATCTTTATGGTTCTATCTACTTTTGGTCTTTGATGATGGTGATGTACAGATGGGTTTTTGGTGTGGATGTCCTTTCTGTTTGTTAGTTTTCCTTCTAACAGACAGGACCCTCAGCTGCAGGTCTGTTGGGGTACCTGGCTGTGTGAGGTGTCAGTGTGCCCCTGCTGGGGGGTGCCTCCCAGTTAGGCTGCTCGGGGGTCAGGGGTCAGGGACCCACTTGAATAGGCAGTCTGCCCATTCTCAGATCTCCAGCTGCATGCTGGGAGAACCACTGCTCTCTTCAAAGCTCAGATGGAAATGCAGAAATCACCCATCTTCTGCGTTGCTCACGCTGGGAGCTGTAGACCGGAGCTGTTCCTATTCGGCCATCTTGGCTCCTCCCTGATTTTGCCCAAATTAATGTCAGATACCAAACCAGTTATTCAGGAAGTTTGGACTACACCAAGAAAAATTGATGCCAAAAAAATCCCCCATATCTAGGTATATTATTTTTAAACCTCAGAAAAGCAAAAGTAAAAAAAGTCCTGAAAGAAGACCAAAGAAAAAACACCTTACCAATAGAGAAACAAAGGTAAGAATTAAATCTGTCTTTTCAGAAACCATACAAGCAAGGAGAAAGTGAAGTGCCAAAATTCATTCAAGAAAAAATAGACTATTGAAATAGGCCTATAGCTATTAAATAGATAATTTCCAAAACAGAAAGCCGTAAGTCCAGATGTGTTTGCTAGTGAATTCTGCCAAAATTTTAAGGAATATACCAATCCTCTATAATTTCTTTCAAAAGATACAGGAAGAGGGACTAATTTCTAACCCATTCTGTGAAGCCAGTATTACCCAATGCCAAAACCAAAGACACTGCAGAAAAGAAAGCTAAAGACCAATATCTCTCATGAATACAAATGCAAAAGACACATTTATAAAGGACTGTCATTCAAAATGTACAACAAACTCTTCAAACTCAACAATAAAAAATGAACAATGCAATATTAAAATGGGCTGAATACCTGAATAGACACCTCGCCAAAGAAGATATACTGATGGCAAATAAACGTATGAAAATATGCTCCACCTCATATATCACCAGGGAAATACAAATTAAAACAATTATATAGGACTACACATCTATCAGAATTTGGAAAATGTGGAACACCGACAATATCTTATGTTGGCAAGGATGTAGAGCAACAGAAACTCTCATTTATTGCTAAATAAACTTTCATTTATTTCATTTACACCTACTTGGAAGACAATAAAGTATTATAGCCACTTTGAAATATAGTTTGGAAGTTTCATACAAAACTAACCATTCTCACACCATACAACCCAGTTATTATGCTCCTTGGTATTTACCCAAAAGAGCTGAAAACATGTCAACACAAAAACCTGCACACAGATGCTTATAGCAACTTTATTCATAATTGCCCAAATTTGAAAGCAACCCAGATGTCGTTCAGCAGATGAGTGGATAAACTATGTTGCATTCAGACAATGGAATATTAATTAGTTGTAAAAGGAAATCAGCCATCAACCATGAAAATACATAGAGGAACATTAAATGTATATCAGTAACTGAAAAAATCCAATCTAAAAAGGCAACATGCAGTATGATTCCAGCTATATAACATTCTGGAAATGAAAAAGCATGAAGACAGTAATGGATCAGTGGTTGCCAGGATTTGGCCAGGAGTATGTAGAGAGGGAGGAAGGAGGTGATAGGTGGGAGGGAGATGAATAGGCAGAGCACAGATTTTTAGGGTGGTGGAACTACTCTATGTGGTACTATAATAATGAATACATGTCATGATACATTTGTCTGAACCCATAGAATGTACACCACCAAGAGTGAACCATAATGTAATCTATGGACTTTGAGTGATTATGATGTGTCAACATAGATTCATCAATTACAACAAATGTGACACTCTGGTGGAGAATTTTAATATTGGGGAGTGCATGCGTGTGTTGCGGCTGGGGGTATATGGGAAATCTCTGTACCTTCCAATTTAGCTGTGAACAACTAATCCAAGAGGACTAGTGTCCTTATAAGAAGACAGAGAGACACCAGAGCTCAATCTTGCTGTCTTTGCACACACAGAAGAAAGGTCACGTGGGGACACAGCAAGAACACAGCCGTCTGCAAGTCAAGGTGAGAGCCCTCACCAGGAACCAACCCTGTCGGTACCTTGAACCTGGACTTCTAGCCTCCAGACTGTGAGAAAATAAATGACTGTTGTTTATACCAAAAAAAAAAAAAAAAAAAAAAAAACTACTCTAAAAGAATCTTTTTAGAATTGTGTTTAGTGACAGATTCCTGCACTGTGTATGTTTTATTAGATCAAATATATCAATGTGTGAGTAAATAAACATATTTATAATTTAGATTCACTTTGTCTCTTTCAATCTACCACTGCCCCTAACAACAGTGACTTGCATGCAAAATTTAGTTATACTGGCTTCCTTTCAGTTCCTTCCCACCAGGGAATTTCCACAAATGGTTTACTTGTGAAAACTCCTTTGTCAGGAATAACACAGACACACACGTGTACACACTCACACACACACCTCACCTTGCTAGTCAATATTTACCTTTCAGATCTCAGTTGGAATGTGATATCTATACTAGATTAGGTCCCCTTGATTATATGTCCTGATGGGACTCTGAACCTGACCACAGTCACCTCAAATTGAATAGGGTCCACAATTGTCAACATCATGTTTTCTAATTTTTATGTGGTGCTTCATTATTGTAAAAATGCTTTTCCATTCATTTTTCTTCTACTCATGGAAATAGCATTTCACATCGTATGGAGGTGGCATCAAGTGCATGGGCTCTGGAATGGTACTACCTGGCTAGTAGTTGTAAGACATGACAAGACACTTCTCTGCATCTCTAATGTTTCATCTGTAAATGAGAATAATAATGGCACCTATATTATAGGCACTGGAACAGTTCCTGACACTTTGTAGTTATTCAGCAAACATTAGCGTTTATTATTTCCTCCGTCACTTTAGATTAAGGTAAATGGCTTGGTCAAGATAAACGAACAGTGTTTATTCCTTTTTACAAGTCATTTTTGGGGCTTTCTTTTTCAAAGCAGATTTATTGGTTTTGCTGTTATCATAAATAAGTTTTAAATTAGCATTTCATTCCAAGATGTTGTGTACATTCTAATAAAGGTAAGCCATCTTGAAGTCCTTGATTTTAGTTTTCTACATAACTAGCTCTTTTTAGATTCATATTCAAGAGAAAACATTTTCAGAATTCTATTTTTAGTTAAATGCACTGATTATTTCCTACAAAAGACATGCTGTACCAATTGAAACCAGCACAAAAAAGAAAAAGAGGAACAAAGGTTATGACATTTAACATTGAATGCCAAGCTTTCTTGACATTAGAAACAGTCTCTTTTTGTTAATTTCTGTATCCAGAAGTTGTGATCTTTGTCTCTTTATTTATTGATGACTGACTTTAGGCTTTTATTATTGGTTTCTACAGTTTCTTCCTGAGCACTTGTTCTTTTTTATTTGTATTTTACTTTCCATTTATACATTATTTTACTTCTATTTAGAAAGGAAAAAATCTGTCTTAACTAACTTTTAAAAAAATTAACATTGATAATTATTATCTAAAATTAATAAATTGTAGAAATCTAAAGTAACTCAGGACTTCCCACCCTGACAGTACTCTACTATTCCTAAGAATATTTCTCCTCACGCATTAGAGGTGACATGGTATCCCTACCTTGTTTGTGGTTTTCTTGGACTCTTCCACTTAAAGTTACTGAAGAAGCTAAAGTGAATGGAGTCTTTACAGGAATCTTCCAAGTTCCTCATAATTAAAATTATTTTAATATTTGTTTCCTAAGTATAATCATACATGTCAACAGTGACTATCAAATTATATACTTTTCCTCAGTGATTTTCGGGTTTGCCTTCATTTCTCAATGGTATTCATGATCCTATACTTAGAGCTCAAATAGTCCATTTTTATGATGTATGGATTTCATATTTGCCAATTTACCTACTTGCTAAAATTTATTTTTAACCTCAAAATCAATATTCTCAGTGCTTCCACAGTCATTTGCAGACATGTGCAGAGTGGGAAAAGTTGTGAGTCACCCGACCATACTTTCTCAGCTGAGCTTGAACAAGACGATGCTCTGCTTCTTGTTTTCAGCTTTCATACTATAAACAAGTGTGTCCTTTCTTTAGTCTGTTTAGTGCCACATTTTCCTCATTTTTGTGCTTTTTGTCAGTGATTTCTCGTTTAAAATGTTTCCCAAGCAGGGTGCTAAGGTGCTTGTCTAGTGTTCCCAAGCACAAGACTGTGAATGTAGCTCATGGAAGTCCGTGTGTGTTAAATAAGTTTTGCTCAGGCATGAGTTACAGTGCTGTAGGTCATGTGTTCAATGTTAATGAAGCAACAATGTATATTAAATAAGGTGTCTTTAAACAGAAACACATATAAAACAAGACTCTGTATCGATTAGTTGACAAAAATATTTTGATGAGAGACTCACAGAAACCTAACCATATATGTCCCATAAGAGCAATGGTTCAATATTTGCTAACTTAATGTTCATAGCAACTTTACTGAACATAACTACTTTGAATAATGAGAATCAGCAGTACTTTGTCATCGATTCTAAATCTTTGAAATTAGAATCTAAAGAGGGCCAGGGCCTCCCCTGAGCCAGGACGTCTCTGAGACTCCACCTCCAAGCTCAGGCACAGCACAGCCTTGGAGGGTGGAGAGAGCAGTTGTGCGCCCAACCAAAGTGATTGTGCCCTTGGTTGGGGGCCCGGGGCATGTCACCTATTGGAGTCAAACAGAAGCAGCAACTTCTAACTTTGCTCAAAGCCACTCTCTTTTTAAACAGCAACAATTTAAAACTATGAAGAGAAAAGGAACATTGCGCTTCGATGGAAAGCAAACCATTTCCTTTCGTGTGTTCTGTTTTTCTCCTCCTAGTCCCTCTCCTGCCACCTCTCCAAGACTGTTCCACGGGACACCCACTTCCCTCTGTTATGCAGTACATGACTATATAAGCATTTACAGGTGGTCTTCCTATTATTATTAGACTGAAATGTGCCATGAGGTGCTATGAGGCATAAGAAAATTGGTACAAAAAGTATTTAAAATTTTGACTAAGCATGCCTGACTCCATTGCAGAGTGTTTTGAAACTTAACATCTGGACCTCCCCTTCCCCCAGGAGTCTTTCCCATTAGAATGTTTCGGGTCGCCCAGGTGTCTATCATTAGACTGCCTGGGGTCAGTGGGAGTCTCTCCAATTAGAATGCCTGGGGTCGCCCAGGTGTCTCTATTATTAGAATGCCTGGGGTCAGCTAGGAGTCTCTCTCATTAGAATACCTGGGGTCAATATCGAAGGAAGCTCTTTAGACAGGGTTATGATACCAGATGCAAATTTTACACAAGAAATAATCAACATAGAAGGCTAAAATCAAGGTAAACATAAAAGACATATTGTTCTTATTTTTTAATCACTATAACATTTCAACCAGATTTAAAAATAAATTGTTGTATTTATCAACTGGCAACCACATTTAATATATAAGTTAAAGCTACTGTAGATATTTAACAGTTTTCTACCTTTGCCTCTTAAAAGAGAGCAGAAACATTAGCTTTTAATCTTAATTGTGATACCTTCAAGAGCTGCTTTAACATAACTAAAATGCCTGCCAGCATATTAACTTGGACAATTAATGAATTTTTAAAAGAGGAATTAAATAGTTTCATTAAACTGTAAAATCAAGTTACTCATTTAATCTAGTTGTTGTTTTATACCAACATAGTATCAAAATATTTAGTCTGCTATACTAATTCTACACATATTAGTTTTTTTTGAAAAGTCTGCAGTGGTACAATTGAGCTATTTGTATTTTAATTTGTTTTCTGGGTATTATCCAGATTGAGTTTTAGTGTGCTTATTGACAGCATCACATTAAAATATCTTTTCAAAATCCAAATCCTAAAACTGAGCATATAGCCTGAAAGGGATTAATATATTGTAAAATTTAATAACAATATTTTAACAATTAAATTTAAATAAATGTAAAATGATTCACATATGCCTAGATTGTACATGTAGTCTATAAATTAAACAGCAATTGATTCTGAAAAAAAAACATGATTGTGGCTTAGTCCAAATATTAATATATGTATTGAGAACCTGCTATTGTGGACAGTGGAATTATGGCAATAAATAAGATAGACAATGTCCCTACCCTCAAGAAATATAGTCTATGGCATAGAGAGAGACTATCAATAACAAACTTCACAAATAAAGATAGTGATATGTGTAATAAAGACAGTATATTAAAGAGATGTGCTAGAAAGTGATGATAGAAGAGGAGCTACTTTAGATAGTCTGAATAACAAGAAGTCAAGTGAACGTTTGGGGATCAGAGCAATCTAGACAGAGAGCCTAAAGTAACTTTAATGCTATACACTGCAGATTTTTAAATCCTGACCTCACCCTAAAAACATAACAAGTAAATTAGTCTCAATTCAGTGAGATGATGATGATGGTGACAGTTAGATAAATACAAGATTTGTTGAGGAATTGCTATGGACCCAGCACTATTCTAAACACAAATATTGCCTTATCAGATCTTCACAACATTTGTAAGAAGAATTCTATTATTTCCTCTTTGCAGATGAAGAAAACTAAGCCCCAAAGTAACATAGCTGGGAAGTGGTGAAATCAGAATCCATATACCATGGTTCTGCCTCCAGGGCCCACATCTTAATCATAACAGTGTATATCCATAAAATGGTTTTATTTTTAGTCCATTATTATACCTAAATGAATTTTCTTTCTTGATTTTCCCAGTCACTTTTGATAAAACTACATCTACTTTAACATTCCAATATCACATCTGACTCTAAATGGAATCTTTACACCACCACCACCACCACTCGCTGGCCAGGATTTGCTTACGTAAGAGAAGGTAAAAAAGAGGGTGGTCTGACTTTTCATTTGCATAGAAGAGGAATTTATCCAGTTTACTTCTTGCTCTACCTACTCCTGGTGTTGAAAGAGGGAGGAGGAATACAGTATGAAGGGAGGACTATATTATGTATTTGGTTGGAAGTAAGAAGCCACCTTTGTGTGGTCTGTCTGCTGCTGACCACCTCTACCAGGGTGGTGGTCTCAGGTTTCAGTCCTGAGCAAGCCAGTGGAATAGGTGCTTAACATATATGTTTTCATTCAATAACCCTGTAAGTGAATGGTGATAATCTTCATGTTAATCAGACTCTAAGATCTTAACTAGAGTTAGGTTCAACCACAGGTATTATCATACTAAAAATGTTTCAAGAATGCCATCTACAAAATGGAATGTCGCTGTATATTGTACTGTCTTTGTGATTATAAACAATGGAAAAGCCTTTCGTAAGATGAAAGAGGCTTGAGTTTATTTTAGCTGCTGCTCAGCGACAAGGATTTTCAAAATAAATTTTAACAGTACCAAAGAATATTCTTTCTTTCTTTCTTTGTTATAAATACAAAGCTGGGGGTAATAATATTTCAATTATTTGAAGCACTTTTATAAAAATAAGTTTAAAAATATAAACATATTTAATATGAATAAAGAACAAAGTATAACACAGGGATAACTTCGATTTTATTTTTACAAAAACTATTATAGGCTCTGAAGAAAGCCTGTATATCTTATGTGAATTGAAAGTATTTTGTTCAAGCAGAGTTCATAATTGACATATAGCAAAAAGCATAATCATGTCTTTCAGGATTTATAAACATGCAACATAGAAATGACTATTTTTTTCTATAATTTTAAGAACTTAAAGACCAGTAAAATAATTCTGTATTGTCTATCATGCATATATTCAATGAGCACCTTTTATTTGGTTAACATTTTCCTAGACACTAGATAGGCAAACATGAATAGAATACCAGTCTCTGACCATACTACATTCTGAGGCACCTAAGGATAACTAAGTGTACATCAATTCTTATGACACAATAAAATAAATCCATAATAGCTGTGGGATTCAGAAACAAAGTTATTTATAGAAATGTTTTTGATATAAAAAACAGCTAATATGATGAGTTTCTACATCAGTAAAAATAATTTCATTTGAAATTGATTATAGTCTGAGCACATACTACTATGTAAGAGACTCCACTGGGGGTCCTGAGAGATAGAAAGATGGCTTAAATACAATGTTGACACCTTTAGTTATTGATAATTTACTATAACATGGCAGTGTGCCTAGTAGCTGGAACAATGTGGCAAAAACTAATAAATCTGCTTTGTGAGATCATTAGCAATTACTGTTCCATCTGCCTAGAACTATGCAGCCATATAAAAGTGTATCCCAACATCTTTTTAGTTGCTCCCTTTTAGAATTCCTGTCTTAACTCAAATGTCCCCTCCTCAATAAAATTTTCTCTAATATTTGATCTATGTTAACCCTCTCTCTCAGTTTTCTTCACTGCAAACAACATTTATTATTAATTATAAAGGTCTAGCATTTACTTACTGTTATTGTCTATCTCTCCTACAAGAATTTAAGCTCTATAAAATCAGGGAATTTTCCTGCCCATCACCTGTGTATTCCCAGTGCCAAGAAGGATTCCTGGAACACAATAGGTACAAAATAAGAAATTTCTAATCACTGAATAAAAGGAAATATGAATAAATACATAACTTGTTTCTTCCTCCCATTCATTTATTCAAGAACCATTTATTAAGTTCCTACCATATGTCAGGAAATTAGACACTGAGTTTACAATGTTGAGTTCCCTAAAAGAATTCTCACACAATGTGATCAGAACAACAGACACAGAAATAAACAATGAAGTAAATACAATTAGAGAGAAGGAGTAATGCTGATAAAAATGGGCATATATAGCAACCTATGAGTACCAAGAAGGCTTCATTTGGGAGATAAACTCTGGCCTAATATTTTTTATATTATTTAAAATCTCTTTTTTTAACTTTTAAATTCAGGGGTACAGGTGCAGGTTTGTTAGATAGGTAAACTGGTGTCACAGGGGATTATTGCATAAATTATTTCATCGCTCACGTAATTAAGCCTAGTACCCATCAGTTATTTATTTTTCCTGATCCTCTCCTTCCCCCACCCCTCTACCATCTGATAGGCCTCAGCATGTGTTGTTCCCCTCTATGTGTCCATGTGATCTCATCACTTAGCTCCCACTTATAAGTGAGAACATACAGTATTTGGTTTTCTGTTCCTTAGTTTGCTAAGGATAATGGCCTCCAGCTCCATCCATGTCCCTGCAGAGGACATGGTCTTATTCTTTTATATGGCTGCATAGTAGTTCATGATGTATATGTACCACATACATTTCCTTAATCCAGTCTATCACTGACAGGTATTTAGGTTGATTATATGTTTTTACTATTGTGAATAGTGTAAAGAGCTTCTGCACAGAAGAAACTATCAATAAACAGACAACCTACATAATGAGAGAAAATTTTTGCAAACTATGCATTCAACAAAGGTCTAATATCTAGCATCTAGAAGGAACTTAAACAAATTTACAAGAAAAAAATAAAGAACCCCATAAAAACTGGGCAAAGGACATGAACAGACACCTTTCAAAAGAAGACATACATGCAGCCAACAATGATATGAAAAAAGCTCAACATTACTGATCATTAGAGAAATGTAAATGAAAACCATAATGAGATATCATCTCACACCAGTCAGAATGGCTATTACTGAAAAGTAAAAAAAAAAAAAAAAAAAAAAGATGCTGACAAGGTTGTGGAGTGAAAGGAATGCTTATATACTGTTGGTGGGAACATAAATTAGTTTATTCATTGTGGATGACAATATGGTGATTCCTCTGGGCTAAATTTTAAAGAGAAAAAGGTGGTCAAGAGAAAAAGAAATAGGCAATAAAAGGAAAACTAAGATAGGCAGAAGCATAAAAAACACAGAGCTCCCGGTTCTGGACAAGATGGAACAAGCACATTCCACTCTATTGCGCCTACTAATTACAACAACAACAACAACAACAAAACAAAATGCATAAAATAACTATGAAAAAATCATTGAAACATAAAGCAAAAAGTTAAAGACTTCTAACTAGAGATTGAGGGATCTACTAGAGCATCCTGCAATTAGAAACACAAATGGACACACCAAAAAAGCTCAAGAAAAGCATAAGCCTTTTTTATTTCCTCTACAGCCAAAGGACGAGGAAGTCAGCTCTGCAGATATTAGCTCTGCAATTATGCCCACCTCTCCCACTTCCCACTAGGCTCTGTTGTATCAGGACGAGCTGCAGACAAAACCTCTCAGACACTGAGATGTAGAACGAAGGGCCTTATTCAGCTGGGAGCATCGGCAAGCTACTGCCTTAAAATCCGACCTCCTCGAATGCACAATTTCTGTCCCTTTTAAGGGCTCACAACGCTAAAGATTTTACATGAAAAGGTCGTGATTGATTCGGGCAAGCAAGGGGTATATGACAGGGGCTGCATGCACCGGTGGTCAGAGAGAAAGAGAACAGGGCAGGGAGTTTCACAATGTTCTTCTATACAATGTCTGGAATCCATGAATAATGTCGGTTTCTAAGTCATGAGTTGATTTTTAACTACTGGGTTTAGGCCAGGCAGGCCCAGGCCTGGTTTCGGGCGTGGCGCCGAGCTGCCTGTCTTGGGTTTTATTTCCTTGTTGTTTTTTCTTAAAACAGGTACTGAGTATAAAACAATATAAAATAATATGAGAGGGTCTTTCTCTTCCTTCATTCCCCCTTTTGAGACGCTCACTTTTTATTAGTGGGAGTTCTCACTCTTATTTTTGTTACTTATATCTTTTTGTGCAATAGATTGATAGTGATTTATATAGTATGCTTGTGCTGAAGCATTTTGGTGAACTAAGGTAGCGACAAAGCTTTTTATCATTTGAAGAAGTACAGGTAGCAAACAAGGGAGCAGTAAGCAGGTTCCTATTACTATTATTACTTTTATTATAGGAGTTTTAAATTTTCCTATTGCTGGAAACCAATTTCTAAACATGGCTCCTGGATTGAGTCCGTGCCACACTTGCACGAGTACATGTGCCAGTTGTGTTATATCTTTAACTATATCTTTAGCTACTTGCCCCAATCATCTGTGTGTAGACAACAATTAGTAAGGTTAAATCTTTAACAAACTCCTCTTTCAGCTGCTAGCAAGTAGTCAAGAGCTAGTCTATTTTGATAGATAGCATTTTTCATCAGAGTCTCTTGCCAGGCAAGAACAGTCAAGGCTTGACCGGTTTTATTAGTGATGATTTTTAAAACAGCTTGCAACTGTATGATTCAGTTGAGCATGTAAATGGGGGTCCGGTATCCCCATGAGCCGTCTTGTGTCTAAGTGGCAGGATTATAGTATTGTATGATTCTTTCAGGGGGCTATTCATTATTTTTTTAATCACCTATGGCTATGCTTCATTTTTTGCAGGAAGCATAGACTGAGAAGCCTAGAAGTTCACCTGTTTTTATGGGCAGTAAGAAGAAAGATGGCTTGATGGTGCCAATTACCCAGCTACCTGTCCACTGATCAGGGAGCTTAGCATAAGCTCTGTGGCCACATATCCAGTATAACCTGGTGGGTGCCGTCCAGTCCCAGTGGAATTCTGGGTGGGCCCAAACAGTCCGCAACTTTGGAAATTTGCTGAATGGATTTTCTTCTGTGTAATTGGAACTTCACCATGTAACTGTTTTTGTAGTACCATTATACAGCTTTTGCTCAAGACAACTAAGCCGCGCTACAGGATGAGTGAATCTTTTTCCTTTTCTAGCTATGCAATACTGTCCAATAATTGAGACTTTTAGAATCTAAAAATTGTCAGGCTGGTTCTTTTGGGCTGGGAATTCATCAGGAACTGGATCTGTAGGAACTAATTCTCGGGCTTCCTATGGCCATTGATTTCCTGTTACGGTTTATCCACAAACATAACATGAGGTGACATTTAGAGACTGGGCTACATGCTCGGCTAATTGCAAAAACAAATTTTTAATTTTTCCTGGAATCTCAGGTACTGGCACATTTAGTTTATCATAGAAAGTCTGAAATACTGGTTCTGGATAGCGTCTTTGAACCTCTCCTTTTATTAGGATGCTTACACTAGGATCTAGTCCTTTTCCATTAATGTCTAATGTTACATATTTTCCTTTATTTTACTTTGGGTCTGAGGGGTTTGTGATTATCAATTCTAAAAGGTTGCAGCTCACACTCATGCAGGAGGGGCTGACTTTTCCTTTTTGGAGTCAAACAGGATCTTTTTTATCTTCTTTTTAAGTAACCCAAATGACACAAGACCAGTATTGACACATCTCACATAAATATGATTTTTGACAGATGTACTTATTTTCTGCTGTGTAACTTTTTTCCCAATCTAGAGAACCGCATCTTATCTCATGCTGTTTACCATTAATAGCGGCACAGGCATCAAATTTTAAGGTTACAGTTTTGGGGACCCCTCATTCTTCTGTTCTATTACTTTACTTGTGTCACCTAGAAAAGGACCAGTCCTTAATTTTATTTTAAAAACTGTGATCATGGGAGGCTTAAAGGGGTCATAGCACACATCGGGCTCGTCACTTCCTGGGTTACATACTTTGGATAGAATAGCATTATACAAACACGTTTCTTTTAGAGTCCTGGTATACTTATAATAACCATAAAATAATAGGACTGTAGCAATCTTTTGTCCTATCTCAGTGACTTGATGTATGTACTGGGAACAGCCCTCAGTCTGAGGAAGGTCAGTTGAAGCCCTTACTGTACAAGTCCAAATTTTAAGGAAAATGAGTCCCGCAATGAGTTTCCTCATGCTTTGGCCGTGCATGGACCAGTCAGCTTCTGGGTGTGACTGGGGCAGGGCTTGTCGTCTTCTTTAGAGTCACTTTGCAGGGGTTGGTGAAGCTGCTCCCATCCACGTACAGCTCCCAGTCTACTTATGTTTAAGGATGGTCTCAGAGGTTGGGCCCACTAGAATAAACTGAGTCCAATACTTCTACACAGTTATGTTTAACTGGGCTCTCTGACACTGGGAGCAAGGTGGTGAGGTTTAGGGTGTTGCAAACTTCAGTTCTTATGTGGGGATTTTCACAGAGCAAGCTTTGGTATCTAGTTAGTGTAGCATTCATTAGCTAATGGTGTCCTTTGGTATTTATTAAAATCACCACAGCATGGGGGGACTTTACGTGTAGGTTTTGGCTAAGAGTTAGCTTATCTGCTTCTTGTGCTAACAGGGCTGTTGCTACCAGGGCCCTTGGACAAGGGGGCCAGCCTTTGGAAACCCCATCTAGTTGTTTTGAGAGATAGGCCACTGGCCTTGGCCAGGGCCCTATAGTCTGGGTTAAAACTACAACTGCCTTTTTTTTTTTTTTTTTTTTTTTGACACATAGAGTGTAAAGAGTTTTGTCAGGTCAGGTAGCCTTAGGGCTGGGGCCAACATGAGTTTTTCTTTTTAAGTCATGAAAAGCTCATTGCTATTGGTTGTAATAGATATAGTTTATCTAATCTACATTTTTATTGACTGTCATCTACCAAAATATTGACTTAAACCTTGTAACTATTTGATTTGAAGCTTTAAATGGATCTGGTATTCCCTGGGGGCTTCAATTGCATCTAAATAAATGTGAGAGTTGAAAGACCTATAAGGGGCTTCTCTCACTTTACGATGTCTTATTATTTTTCCTTCCTCTGGTAGATGAAATGCCAGGGTGAAAGGGATAGTCAAATGGACTAAAGCACAAGTGCCACTCTAGTTATCTGGCAGAGTGCCCAGTAAAGGTCCCCCACAATACCATCACACATCTGCACAGGGATGAACAAGGGCTGACTGATTGATAAGCTCTTGAAACTTCTTAAGCTCACCGCATCCCTTTAGGTCTCCAAGGAATGCTAAGTTTCCTCCCTGCCGTGAGAGACACGAAGTGAACTTAGTGTTGGGAGACGGAAGCTGGATGGCCCTCAGGGGCTGACCTGCAGGGACTTCGGGATATAGCAGAGAGAGCTTCACATGACTTACTACTCCAGGATGTAGAATCCTGGAAAAGAGCTACCATGCAGCCCACGCCTGGTCGACTGGAGGACCACCTTAGTGGAAGGGAGACAATCTGGGCCTCTGGCCTGCCATGTGCACAAGCATAACAATTGCTTTTGTTTAACATGCAGATGGAATATTTGATCCATTTCAACCAGGCATTTGCATCTTGGTATGTTGTCTTAATTGCCAAAGTTTGTTTTAAGTCTTTAACTTTTATGTTCCTCTAGTAAAATGAATGTTTCCCTTAGCACCAATTTTTATTAGTTTTTAGACCAAAGAAAGCTAAACACCATTTTATATTTAATAATGTTTCTTGTATGATTTTCATACCAGATAAGCTAAATTTTACCTTTATATTAGTGTGTTATTAATATTAAACTTAATTTTAATAAAACCTTGTCGACATATTTCTCCAATTTTTCATGTTTGACCATAAGGTAAGATTTTATAGACTTTTTTTAACCTTTTATAATTTTTGTTAAAGAGCAGGTTGATGCTTTATGAAAAAAACCTGTTGCATTTTTACTTTCATGTCTGGTTCACAGAAAAACTGGATGATACCTTTTAACTTTAGCTAATATGTTTACACACAGAATTTTCTTTACAATTAATGTTTTAAAACTTGCTTAAACTTTTAAAACAATTTTTTTAACCTTTTAATGTAGGTAAAAAATCCACATTCTTATGCCTCCTTATAATCTTTTTACCAAAGGTATATTTTACTTTTCTATACACTTTGCACATAAACTGTTTCTTCAATAGTACTCAGGAGGCCTTATTACTTTTAAATTATACAACATTTTTTGCATAAAAATTTTTATAATATTTTTTCTTTCACGACTTTCCCTGACAATTCTTCAACATGTCTTAACTTTCTGACTTATTACAAACATTTTTTTTCTCTTTAAACCACCAGTTAATTTATTTCAGGACAAGAATTTACCATATAACAGTCTTTTTACATAAATTTTTCCTCCCCCTCTTTTCTTTGTTTGAAGATAACCATTCCTTTTTTTAAAGAGAACTTTCTTTATATCTTTGGACTAGACTGTTTAAGGCCACAAGATTAGAAGTTACCATAATACATGTTACACTGTTAACTTTTAGCAAACTTCACTTTTGTTGAAAACCTTGTAAGTTTGAGATGTCAATTATCCTTTGCTATTAATAAGACCTTGTTTAGTCTAAACTAACTTAGAATTGGTATAGATGGCCTCTTTTTCTCTCTGCTGGTCTTTCCTTGCCTCTGCCAGCCACTTATGCTGCTGTTCTCTTAACTACTGTGGTGGGAGGAAAGGGGTTCTAAAACCAGCTGTAACTGTCTATGTACGAAAACTGGTCTGGGTACTTTGGCTTACCCAGGTTACCTTGTGCCATACCTTTGAAACAAGGGACCTGTCCAGGCACCCTTCTGATGGCCAACCCACCTCTAATGCTAGCCAGTCTATTTCACACAAAGTTCTAAGTTTTCCTGGTGTCATAGTTAACACCGTAATCTCCCTTAAATTCTTTCCTGAAATTTTTTTTTAACATAGTTCCCAGTGGGGTGGGCTTACTTTGCATCTGACCCATGTTTTTTTGAGATAAAACACCATGCTCACACGACACACACACCACAAACAAAGAAGAGGAAAAAGGGCACACACACACTTTTGCAATTTACACTAAACCAAAATCAAAACCAAAATCAGAGAAATCCAACAAATCCAGGCCAGATCAAAAACCTAAACCAAAGTATCCAGCAATTCAAGTCAAGTCAAAACCAGAACAAAGATGCCAATACAGGCAAACCGTGGGTGATCAGGCCACGCTTCCACTCAGATGGAGTGGGGCAAGTTCAAAAGACTAGTCTTACCAAGTCAAGCCAAGTCAAAACCAGAACAAAGATGCCAGTACAGGCACACTGCGGGTGATCAGGCCATGCTTCCACTCAGGTGGAGTGGGGCAAGTTCAAAAGACTAGTCTTACCAAGTTTCAGATGTCTGGACTCCAAGTGCCAGTTCCTTCCTGGTGTTCAGCCACTGTGTTTATCCTCCGCGGGGGCCTGCCAAGCGCTGCTCTGGTGAGGCATCCCACTGGGGCATTTTCCTACCCAGGAGCGCTGTTTGGATCGCGTCACTCAGGCTGGCTGGAGTCCCCCGCAGAGATGCTCCACAGGGCAGGTCTAAGCCGCCTAAGGTGCTGCCTCGGCAGTCCGTCAATTACCTCACTTCCTGGTCAGGGAACCAAGAAATGTAGCAGGAGGAGCTGCAGACAAAACTTCTCAGACACCAAGTTGTAGAAGGAAGGGCTTTATTCAGCTGGGAGCATCGGCAAGCTACTGCCTTAAAATCCAAGCTCCCCGAGTGCACAGTTTCTGTCCCATTTAAGGGCTCACAACACTAAAGATTTTACATGAAAGGGTCGTGATTGATTCGGGCAAGCAAGGGGTACGTGACAGGGGCTGCATGCACCGGTGGTCAGAGAGAAACAGAACAGGGCAGGGAGTTTCACAATGTTCTTCTATACAATGTCTGGAATCTATGAATAACATCGGTTTCTAAGTTATGAGTTGATTTTTAACTACTGGGTTTAGGCCAGGCAGGCCCAGGCCTGGTTTTGGGCCTGGCGCCGGGCTGCTTGTCTTTGGTTTTATTTCCTTGCTGTTTTTTCTTAAAACAGGTACTGAGTATAAAACAATATAAAATAATATGAGAGGGTCTTTCTCTTCCTTCACTGTGAAGATTGTGGGTGATGCTTTGTCAACCATCCCACCCTTCAAATGAGAGTTGAAATAACTCTCCCCACCAGGTGCTTTGAAGCCAGTGGGATGCAGCACTGTTGACCATACTCACTCTGCAGCACTGCAAGCAGAGGCCGTGCCCTTCCTTCTCCCCACTGGGCTCTGTAGAGATGTGAGTGGAATATTCTCAATCATCCCTGCCTGCATTAAGTGAACAACAACAAATAGATAGCACTCTAGCCCCTTTGAACTAGAGAGTCGGGGCAGAACTATAGAGCACACAATGCTGGAGAAAATGGTTCTCTAAATCTGTGTGTTTAAAGTCCTGGGAAGGTCTCAACCAGCCCCTGCATGGCATTGACCAGAATCAGCACAGCAAATGGTTTGAGAAGAGAATTGTGGTATGTAATGGCACTCAGGTTTCAAATTGGCCTCTGGGTAACACACAAACAAAGCTAACCACAATAGCACAGAAGAGTCTCTGAAAACTAAACTGACATTTGAATCACAATCCACAAAATGGTCCAAGAGTTGTATTCTAAACCTAAATTGGTTGACTTTGACTGTTTGCTAAAATAGAAATTTTAAATGGCACTTAGAGGCTGATAATATAATGTTCAAACTGTCTTTGACACAATCTAAAACTATTCATTTGACCAAAAAGTAGAAAAATATCAAAGAAACGAGAAAAGACAATCAAAAGATACATAGAGGTGGCACAAATGTCAGAATATCTGACAGTGATTTTAAAGCAGCCCCAGAAGGAGGAGTCAACATGGCCAAATAGACACAACTAGGAGGAACATCTCCCACTGAGAGACCGGGACTTTGGGTAGACTACCACATTTTCGGCAAATCTTCAGAGGGAAGGCATTGAGAGTGAATAGAGGGAGGATGCAGACACTGAGGTGAAGTGGAAGGAAGCATGGAACCCTGGTTTGAGTTGAACAGGTAAGGACTGGCCCGCTCTTGCCACAGACCTGCAGAATTGTAGTAGCAGGAGATTTCACAACTGCCATGGACACTTGAGTGGGCAAGGAGAGCTGCTTAGAAAAGTGGAAGTGGAAGGACTCCAGCCTGCGCAGATCATAGAGGGTTTGGTGCAGGAATGTCTATAGTGGAGTACAGCTAGCAACATTCATAACCCAAGGCTTGTCATATTCTTCCAGGGGACTTTAGCTTTAGGGCAACTTTTGGACCTGGACAGAGTAGGGCGGTCTTGCCTGAAGGATGGGGCCAGACTGCTGTGAGTGCCCCTCTATCTGCTGGTCTCTTATGGAACCCCAGCATGACCACACCCTCCTGTAGTGCAGCCTCAGATGCACAAGAGTGGTTTCTGTGGGCTGTCATTACAGCTACTTTGACAGCAGACCATCACATATTCCCATCAGAAAGCTCCAGCAGACCAGTCCCAGCAATAAGCAGCAGCCTACCTGCAATGTCCCTTCACCATGGCATAACCCTACTGCTTTGCTGGAATGTACTCTCCCATGCCCATTCCCCAACCACTTTGCTGGCACATGCCAATGGGGAGACCTCACCACTCCTGCCCTGCCAGCACACGGGTGCATGTGCACTGCTCTGCACCACCGTTAGCACTAGTGCACCGCACTGCCCCTATACCTCACTGACTCACAGACATCCTGCTGCACCACCACCACTAGGGCAAATGCATGCACCGATACTGGTATTCCTGTGCCCACCAGTACTCCACCTTCACCAATATCAGTACAAACATGGGTAGGAATACCACTGCCCCACTCCTGCCAATGCCCTGCCCCAGCTGGTATGCATCACCCTGCTATGCTGCTGCAGATGCTATTACATGCATGCAAGCATGGATCCTGCTGCGACTGATCTGAAGAAGGACTTTGGTTGACACCACCTTTGAGAGTGTTGTGGGAAGTAGGCTGGGAACACCTTGACCCCTCCAGCACAGCAGGTTCCAAACCTTGAGGTGCTAGAGAACAAAGCCAGAGTACCAGCCCCCCAGAGTTAGAGCACACATCCCAGGAGTGCTGAGCCAAGTCTTTTCCTTTCTAAAATCTTCCAGAAATGAAGCCAGTTTACTGAGCCCAACTTACACCAGCAGTAAGCCCCCAAGGGCATCAAAGAAGATAAAAGCAAGAAACCCCATCCGAAGGACAGCAACTTCAAAGACTGAAGGAACATCAGCCCACACAGATGAGAAAGAAACAGTGAAAGATCTCTGGCAACTCAAAGAGCCAGAGTGTCTTCTCCCTTCCACATGACCACACTACTTCATCAGCAAAGTTCTTAACCAGGGTGAACTGGCTGAAATAATAGACATAGAATTCAGAATACTGATAGGAATAAAGATAATCAGGATTCAGGAGAAAGTTAAAACTCAACACGTGGTGTGTAAGGAATATGATAAAACAATACAAGAGGTGAAAGATGAAATAGCCATTTAAGAAAGAATCAAACTGATCTGACAGAGTTGAAAACCTCATGTCAAGAATTTTATGATACAATCACAGGTATTAACAGCAGAATAGATCAAGCTGAGGAAAGAATGTCAGAGCTCAAGAACATGTTCTCCAAAATAACTCAATCGAACCAAAATGAAGAAAAAAATAATAAATAATGAACAAACCCCCTGAAGAATATGGGATTATGTAAAAAGACCAAATCGACCACTAATTGGTGTCCCTGAAAGAGATGAAAAGAAAGCAAGCAACTTTTAAAATATATCTGATGATATTATCCATAAAAATTTTCCCAACCTCTCTAGAGAGGCCAACATTGAAATTCAGGAAATGCAAAGAACCCCCGTGAGATACTATACAAGATGACCATCCTGAAAACACATAGTCATCAGATTCTCCAAGGTCAAAATAAAAGAAAAAAAATGTTAAAGACAGCTAGACAGAAGGGGCAGATGATTTATAGAGGAACCCCCAACAGGCTAACAGTAGATATTTCAGCAGAAACCCTAAAATTCAGAAGAGATTGGGGGCCTGTATTTAGCATTCTTAAAAAAAAAAGAAACTTGGCAATTCCTCAGGGATCTAGAACCAGAAATACCATTTGACCCAGCAATCCCATTACTGGTTGTATACCCAAAGGATTATAAATAATTATACTATAAAGACACATGCACATGTATGTTTATTGCAGCACTGTTCACAATAGCAAAGACTTGGAACCAACCCAAATGCCCATCAATGATAGATTGGTTAAAGAAAATGTGGCCCATATACACCATGGAATACTATGCAGCCATAAAAAGGATGAGTTCATGTCCTTTTCAGGGACATGGATGAAGTTGGAAACCATCATTCTCAGCAAACTGACACAGGAACAGAAAACCAAACACCGCATGTTCTTACTCATAAGTGGGAGTTGAACAATGAGAACACATGGACACAGGCAGGGAAACATGACACAGTGGAGCCTGTTGAGGGGTGAGGGGCTAGGGGAGGGATAGCATTAAGATGTAGATGACGGGTTGATGGGTGTAGCAAACCACTATGGCACATGTATACCTATGTAACAAACCTGCACATTCTGCACATGTATCCCAGAACTTAAAGTATAATTAAAAATAAATAAATAATTAAGTAATGAAAGAAACTTGGGAGGTAGAGCGAGATGATGGAATAGAAGTTTCCATGAATCACCTCCCAAGAAAGAGCACCAATTTAACAAATATCTATACCAAATTACCTTCATAAGGACCAACACTCAGGTGAGCAAAAACAGTAACTTGTTTTAACTTCATGTCACTGAAAAGGGCACTGAAGAGATAGGAAAAAAAATCCGAAATTTCTGAAACCACCCTCCCTCATCCTCCTGCAGTGGTGGCATGATGCAGAGAGGATTTCTGTGCACTGGGCAGAGAAGGAACTCAGCAATTGTGAGGCATTAAACTCAATGCTGTCCTGTTACATCAGAAAGCAAAACCAGACAAAAATAATTTGATGCCTGCCCATAGTGGGAGCATTTATACCAACCTTTAAGATCTGAAACATGGCAAGAATGCACACTTACACCACTGTTATTCAACGTGGTACTCAAAGTCTTAGCCAGAGCAATCAGACAAGAGGAAAAATATAAGCGCATCCAATTTGGAACAGAAAAAAATCAAATTATCCTTGTTTGCAGATAATATAATATTATATTTGGAAAAACCTAAAAAGCCTGCCAAAAAACCATTAGAACTGATAAACAAATTCAGTTAAGTTGCAAGATATAAAATCAACATACGAATTCGGTAGCATTTCTATATGCTGTGAAAGGAAAATAAATCTCAGGACCCCGAAATTACTAAGCCAAGGAAAGAGTTAGGCTGAGAACTCTATCAGGCAAACCTGCCTCCCATTTGTTCCTAAATAAGATAGCTACAAAGATAAAAAGCTGCATCCCTCCCTCACAAGTTGCCCACAAGGAAATTCTTTGTGGACAAAGGATAGACAGAACTCAAAGTCATCCCTCTGAGGCTCACCTGAGATAAACACATATCTGATTGCTTCTTCTGCCCAATGTTTATGTAAAAATGTAGATTAACTGAGCCAGGTTAAATTTCATATTCATTGGAAGGCTGATCAAAGACTCAAAAGAATGCAAACTTTTGTCTCTTATCTACTTCTAACCTGGAAGCCCCCCCACCCCCTTGCTTTGAACTTTCCCACCTTACTGAACGAAACCATTGCACATATTGATTGATGTCTCATGTCTCCCTAAAATGTGTAAAAGCAAGTTGTACCCTGATCACCTTGGGTACATGTCTTCAGGACTTCCTGATGTTGTGTCATCGGTGCATCCTTAACCTTGGCAAAATAAACTTTCTAAATTCATTGAGACTTTTCTCAGATACTTTTTGGTTTACAACGCCAATACTAAACAATCTAAAAAAGAAATTAAAAATTAATGCCATTTATGATAACTACAAATAAATACCTAGGAATTAACCAAAGAAGTAAAAGATCTTGCTAATGAAAACTATAAAACACTGATGCAAGAAATTGAAGAGGACACCAAAAAAAAGGGAAAGATATTTCATGTTCATAGATTGGAAGAATCAATATTATTAAACTGTCCATACTACTTGAAGCAATCTACAGATTCAATACAATCCCCATCAAAATACTAATGACATTCTTCACAGAAATTAAAATATACTATCTTAAAACTTATACGGAACCACAAAAAACCCAGAATAGCTAATGTTATATTGAACAAAAAGAACAAACCTGGAGGAATCACATTACATGACTTCAAATTATACTACAGAGCTGTAGTAACCAAAATGGCATGGTATTGGAAACAAACAAACAGACACAAAACCAGTGGAAGAGAATAGTGAACCCAGAAATAAATCCACACACTGGCAGTGAACTGATTTTCAAAAAAGCTGCCTATAACATCCCTGGGGAAGACAATGTCTTCAATAAATGGTGCTGGGAAAACTGAATATCTATATGGAGAGGAATGAAACTAGACCCTTATCTCTCACCATATAGAAAAATCAAATCAAACTGAATTAAAGACTTAAATCTAAGACTTCAAACTATGACACTACTACAAGAAAACTTTGGGGAACATCTTCAGGACATTGGTGTGGGCAAAAACTTCTTGAGTAGATATACACAAATGAGATCACATTAAGTTAAAAAGCTTCTGCACAGGAAAGGATACAATCAACAAAATGAAGAGACAACGCACAGAATGGGAGAAAATATTTGCAAACTGCCTATCTGACAAGGGATTAATAATCAGAGTATATAAGCAGCTCAAACAACTCTATAGGGAAAAATCTTATAATTCCTGTTTTTTAAAATGGGCAAAATATTTGAATAGACATTCCTCAAAAGAAAACATAAACATGGAAAATGAGAAGGTGCTCAACATCCCATTGATTGTCAGAGAAATGCAAGTCAAAACTACCATGAGATATCATTGTACCCAAGTTACAATGGCTTTTATCCAAAAGACAGGCAATAACAAATGCTGATGAAAAGGTAGAGAAAAATAGAACCATCACAACCACTGTGAAGAAAAGTTTGGAGGTTCCTTGGAAAACTAATGAATAGACAGACATACTTTGTGATCCAGCAATCCCACTGCTGGATATCTACCCAAAGGAAAGGAAATGAGTATATGGAAAAGATGTATGCATTTGCATGTTTTTTGCAGCACTGTTCACAATGGCTGATATTTGAAAGCAACCTAGGTGTCCATCAGCAGATGAATGGATAAAATGTAGTACTTCTACACAATCAAGTACTATTCAGCCATAAAAAAAGAATGAGATCCTGTTATTCGCAATAATATGAAATAAAACTAGAGGCCATTATGTTAAGTGAAATAAGCCAGGCAGAGAAAAACAAATATCACATGTTTTCACTTATTTGTGAGATCTAAAAATCAAAACAATTGAACTCATAGAGATAGAGAGTAGAAAGATAATTACAAGAAGCTGAGCAGCTTCTTGTAGGTGGTGGGAGGGAGGTAGGAATGGTTAATAGGGTACAAAAAATGTTAATTATACTCATAGTTATCTTTAAGTGTACAATTAAATTATTATTGACTATAGTCACCCTGTTGTGCTATCAAATATGAGCCCCTGTTCATTTATTCTAAGGCTATAATTGGATTGTTTGTGACACAGAGATAAATACTTCAGGGGATGCATACCCCCTTTGGCATGATGTGATTGTTACTTATTGAATGCTTGTGTGACAGTATCTCATGTACCCCAAAAATATATACACCTACTGTGTCCCCACAAAAATTTCTTTAAAAATTTAAGAAAAGAAATTTCAACCAGGAATTTCATATCCAGCCAAACTAAGCTCCATAAGCAAAGAAAAAATAAGATTCTTTTCAGATAAGCAAATGCTACAGAAATTCAGCAGACCTGCCTTATAAGAGGTCCTTAAAGGAGTTCTACATATGGAAAGAAAAGAGCATTATAAGCCACCACAATAACATACTATGTACATAGACCATTGACACCATGAAGCAACTACAGTCAAGTCTGCTTAACAAGCTAAAAACATGACAGAATCAATTCCACAAACATTAATATTAACCTTGAACATAAATATGTTAAATGCCCCAACTAAAAGGCACAGAGTGGCAAGTTGGATAAAGATGCAGAACCCTTTGGGTATATACCCAGTAATGGGATTGCTGGGTCAAATGGTATTTCTGGTTCTAGATCCTTAAGGAATCGCCACACTGTCTTCCACAATGGTTGAACTAATTTACACTCCCACCAACAATGTAAAAGTGTTCCTATTTCTCCACATCCTCTCCTCTCCAGCATCAGTTGTTTCCTGACTTTTTAAGGATTGCCATTCTAACTGGCATGAGATGGTATCTCATTGTGGTTTTGATTTGCATTTCTCTAGTGACCAGTGGTGATGAGCTTTTTCTTCATATGTTTGTTGGCTGCATAAATGTCTTCTTTTGAGAAGTGTCTGTTCATATTATTCACCCACTTTTTGATGGGGTTGTTATTTTCTTATAAATTTGTTTAAGTTCCTTGTAGATTCTGGATATTAGCCCTTTGTCAGATGGATAAATTGCAAAAATTTTTCCCATTATAAATCATTCTACTTTAAAGACACATGCACACTTATGTTTATTGCAGCACTATTCTCAAGAGCAAAGACTTGGAATAACCCAAATGTCCATCAGTGATAGACTGGATTAAGAAAATGTGGCACATATACACCATGGAATACTATACAGCCATAAAAAAGATGAGTTCATGTCCTTTTCAGGTACATGGATGAAGCTGGAAACCATCATTCTCAGCAAACTAACACAGGAACAGAAAACCAAACCTTATGTTCTCACTCATAAGTGAGAGTTGAACAATGAGAACACATGGACACAGGGAGGGGAACATCACACACTGAGGTCTGTCGGGGGTTGGGGAGTTAGGGAAGAGATAGCATTAGGAGAAATACCTAATGTAAATGACGGGTTGATGGGTGCAGCAAACCACCATGGCACATGTATAACTATGTAACAATCCTACACGTTCTGCACATGTATCCCAGAACTTAAAATATAATAAATGTAAATATAGGCTGGAAAAAAATAGCCATTTTCTGTGACACCACAGTCACTTCACTTATGTGAACAATGTGGTCTGTCATTTCTATTAATTTCCACATTCCTTTTGTAAGCAATATTGACAAAGATAATTACTTTAAAGAATGGAAACTGCGTTTTGTCAAAAGGAGTGGGATGAAATAGTAGAAAATTTGCATTTTCTCCAAAATGATAATCTTATGAATTCTGGGTGGACTCCAATTTTGGTTGCTAAAGGCTGTCAGTCTTTCTGGGTAAGAAGTATGACTGGAATTTATTCGAGTCTTTTTTTTAAATATTGAAGACATGGAGTCTAAACATTTTTCAATGTAGAATTCCAAGGTTTTTTAATAATAAGGTAACTAGTATTAATTTTACAGTGTCAGTGGTCCTACGCAGTAAGGAAATTCAAATGGGGCCTGGCTTGACCAGCAAATGTAAAATGTCTCAAGTCCAAACAATTTAGCATGCCAAATATCACTGAGATTGCACGCTCTCTTTGGACCTTAACCTTGCTTCGATTCCTTTCGAACCTCAGTATCTCACAGTGTTTACATGTATGAATTCCAGAATCAGTCTGCAGGCATTCAGCTCCCAGCTCTATCATTTATTAGCTATGGAACGCTGAGCAAGATACTAATCTTGTTTGTACCTCAATTTCCTCCCCTATAAAGTGGGGATAATTATAGGATGGGGACGAGGTTCGTGGGGATGGGGGTCAGTGGGCTCATGCCTGCCAAGGCTCTGACACAATGGTGGTGCAGGTGCACATGCACATTGGCGGGGAAGGGAAGGCAAGGTCAGCCTCTGCACACATGTGCCAGCAAAGAGATGTGGGTTGTGGTCGTGGGCAACTAACTTCGTGCAGGCAAAGACGCATGGGGGAGGTATCATAGAACTAGGGTAAGGCTTAAATGTAAAACATTTAAAACAGTATTTGGAACAGAGTTCCAAATTTGGAACAGAGTTCATTTCTGTCCATACAACATTAATTAATGTTTTAGATTAACAAACACTTCAATCTTCTTGTGCTTAATAAAGCATTATCCTCCTTGCTACCAGGTTACTGGCCTTTTTCTAAAACATTCTTTTGTTCTCTTGCTCCAATCTGTTTATTTTGGAGATAAATATTTCTCCACAGTTACCATATGCTTTCCATGAGTGGTGGTGCTATCTTTCTAACTAAATCATGGCTCCTCTTTTTTGTACTCAGGCAACCATCTTTGTTTACTGTAGTACTATTAACAGATGGTGGTGCCAGGCATCATTTTACCACAAATGATAAGAATATTTTGTTTGGTTCTAGTTTATCTAAAAAGTTGTTGTAAGAAGCTTAGCAATTATCACCATATCCAGAATCTTGCATGTCTTTTGTTATCCTTAATATACCAGAAATCATAGTTCATAATGTCTAGTAGCTTCCTTTAAGAAAAACATCTCAAGGAAAACCTCTAAGATAATGATCTCTTTCAGTTATTTGATTTTCCGCATTGTGTAACTTCTGAAAGTAAAACAGAGTCTGGTCCTTGGATTGCTATTTACTAACAACAGTAGAAAATTGTATAGCACAGATTAATATCAATAACTGGTATGTTCATTGGATTTCTAAAAACCATGGCAAATAATAAGAGCATTTTTTGTTATTTCTAAATATTAGAAAATGCTCTGAAATATTACTATGTTTCAGTTATCCTTTCTGAAAAATCTCTTGAAAATATTTACAAGTAAAATATAATTTGAATTCAACATGAATATGCCAATAATTTTAAATACTTCTGATTCCGAATGTAAGATATCTTCAGTGTTTTTTATTTCACGTAATTACATCTATGTTAAGTCTTTTTGTTGCCGGGCGCGGTGGCTCACGCCTGTAATCCCAGCACTTTGGGAGTACGAGGCTGGCGTATCACAAGGTCAGGAGTTCAAGACAAGCTTGGCCAAGATGTTGAAACCCTGTCTCTACTAAAAATACAACAAAAATTAGCTGGGCGTGGTGGTGGGTGCCTGTAATCCCAGCTACTCAGGAGGCTGAGGCAGAGAATTGCTTGAACCCGGGAGGTGGAGGTTGTAGTGAGCCTACATCGCGCCACCGCACTCCAGCCTAGGCGACAAAGACTCCATCTCAAAAGAACATCTTTTTATTTATCTTTTTATGTTAAATCTTTCCTATGTTAAATTCTGACTCAAATGATTTAGAGTATCAACTTTATTTGAAAATAGGGTGACTAATTTATAAATAATATAAATAATTTCACCAAGTGGCAAAGACAAGTTATATCAGGAGAGATGCCAATAAGAAAATAAAATTCCTAGACCTTTATTATTGCCTCAGGTGAAATGGATATTATACCCATGCACTCATTAATTAATTTCCCAAACATATACTGAAGGCTTCCTACAGCTTCATGACATCTGGCGTCAATATTTAAAAATGTATTCCTTAATAGACAGTGTTGACTTAGAAGTGTTATCCCAATAAATCTCAGTTAAGAGATAGAGTTTTGAAGCAGGATGTGCTTATTTAGTAATCGTTAAGATAATTTCTAAGTCTGTCAAAATGGCTTCTTTTTTCTCTGAAATTCTATAAAGTAACTTTTTTGCAAATATTTTTCTCCCCAGTATATCTGGTTTAAGTTATCTCAAAATTAGAATTCTTATTTGAGGCATGAACAGCTTTTATTAGAAGCACAAATGTGTTAGAAGATATAAACTTTTCCAGATTTATAAAAGAAATTTTTTAATAAGATGTACTGTTAATAGTTTCAAACATAAAATCAGTTTTTCCCAAAGCTTTACTTCTCAGCCATTGAGTTGTCTAATCCAAATGCTTCTGTAATTCCTACCATGTTTAATTACAAGTCATTTTCAGAAAATTTTCCCATTATTTCACTAGCATAATTGTCTATGAGACCTGCCTCGCCATGCTTTGGATCAGAGAAACAATGAAAAGCAACTTGTTAAACTTCAAGAAAGGGCTTTTAGTAATACAAATGTCAGTAATTTTGGCTTGTCTAAGGAGACTAAACAAAATAAAGTACACGTTAGGAAATAGTCATAAGACTTTCAAGCTTCAGAAATATTTACTTAGATTGTTTCGAAAGATTGAAACATAGCAAACACGTTCTTAGTTGAGTTCAGATTTCTTTTATTCTGGCTAAATCAAGCCGGAGTTAATAGTGCACAGGAAGTCAAATATTAGTTCTCACTCTTTTCTCCTATCCCCAAACACATGACCATAACAAAATTTCATTAGTAAAAGAGGTTCATGAAAGCTCTATTCAGTGGGAAAATGGGGGAAGAGATAATCCAGTTAGGCCGTTATACCAATTCTTGCTTTTATTGGAAACACGTCTGTAGTTTGAGCCTTTCAGGTAAATCTGAACCACTTTCCTGTCCACATACATATCCTTACCAGCACTTTTTAAAATTTATTTAATTTTTTGACACAGAGTCTCGCTCTGTCGTGAGGCTGGAGTGCAGTAGCGCGATCCTGGCTCACTGCAACCTCTGCCTCCCGGGTTCAAACAATTCTCCTGCCTAAGCCTCCCTAGTAGCTTGGACTACAGGCATGTGCCACCACGCCCAGCTAATTTTTGTATTTTTAGTAGACACAGGGTATCACCAGGTTGTCCAGGATGGTCTCGATCTCTTGACCTCGTGATCCGCCCACCTCGGCCTCCCAAAGCGCCAGGATTACAGGCGTGAACCACTGCACCTGGCCCCTTACTAGCTCTTAAAAAGACGTTGAACAGGAAACGATTCTCCGCATTTGAACAAGTATCATTCGTTCTTTTTGAAATGAGATGCCCACATAGTGCCTAAGTCCAAAAATCAAGTAGGTGGTGTGGTAGGCAGAGCAATGACTTCCAAAGATGTCCATATTTCAATCTTCAGAAATGTGAACACATTACTTTACATGGCAAAAGGGACATTGCAGATTTGATTAAGGCTAATGACATTGCAATGGGGAGATTATCCAGGATTATCCAAGGAGTCCAATCTAATTATAGTTTTTAAAAGCAGAGAATCATTCCCAGCTGTGGTGAGAAAGAGATGTGACAATAAAAGGAGAGGCAGAGACATGCAATGTTGCTCTCTTTGAAGGTGGAGGAATGGATGCATGTGCCAAGGAATGAGGGATCCTCTCGAAGATTGAAAAGGCAAGGATTCTCCCCTGGAGTCTACAGAAAGGAACACAGTCCTACCAAAACCTAAAGATACCTAGATTTTAGCCCAGTGAGACCTGTGTCATACTTCTAGTAACGGAACCGTAAGATGATAAGTTTGTGTTGTTTTCAGCCACTAAGTTTATGGTAATTTGTTATAGCATCAATGGAAAACTTAGGTAGATGGTAATGAGATTTTGACTTTACTCTTGCTTAAGAAGTGTCAGACAGCTGCTAATCCCCTTTTATTTACTCAACTTGAATTTCAGGATATTACAAACTTACACTCAAACTTATTTGTAAGCAAATAACACCCATTCTTTAACAATTATGTGGTTTGAACATTTTCATGGTGCTCAGTTACCAACTTTAAGTTTACTCAAAATTTCCCTAATAAAACAGAAATAATAATTTAGCCACCTGCAAAAAATTAGCATAGTCTCAATTTTTGTTTCCAAAGCAAGATAAGCACGATTTCGTAAGTATTTTTTTCCAAAATTCCCAAAATTACATGTAATATAGTATACCAGAACAATGGATAAAATAAAATTTTTAGTAACATCTGTTCACTAGTTTTTCACAGTCTGGGTCTCCAGAATCTTAAATGTAATGGTCAAGTTGTGTATGCCCAGTTTATATTTTAAAACATACTTGGAGATATTTAATTTATGATTTCCAAATATAAGAAATTTATTTATGAACCATGACTAAAATGAGAATATACCTACATATTGAAAATATAATTAAGAATACATTAAGAATGTATATGTATATTACTTGAGAAATATACTCCATAGAAAGCTCACCCCAAAGCAAATGTGCAGTTTCTGTCCTGTACAGTTTCTGTGTCCCCATCCAGGGACAGTTGATGTGATTGGAGACCATGAAGTAGGAGTGATTCACTGCTTCCTCCCTTTGCCTGGTTGCCAATTGAACGAACATTTACATACACAAACACCAAGGTTCAAGTAGCCCTTTTATGAATACAAAATGTATGTTGGTAAAATTGGAGGAGGAAAGAGAAATCATGTATGAAAAATTTTAAAACTCTTTCAAATGATAATCTAGAGTGGATTGTGCTGTTATTTAACATGCTTTTTTGGAAATCTAATAACTTTTCAACCCCAGAAGAGAGATAACAAAAAGTAATCATATGTACCATACACATTTTAATAAGTAGTGAGCCATTATAAGATCCTCTGTTATAATTTCCTTGATATAGGGTTTTAAAGCCTTTTTTCCATAAATATAGAAATAAATAATTAAGAACTTCCTAGTGATAATAATTCCAATAGCACTTTGTGATGTGGAAATTGACACCAATATTGCAGCTTCTATACAATTCATTCATTGTTAGGATTTAGGCAGGAGACAGAAATCATATCAATTACTGAGCAGAGAGAATTTAAATAAAGATTTGTTAACTGAGTATGAAGTTATTAACTAAGTAACTAAGAGGTTAAAAGAAAAGAGCACTAAAAGATCATGAAGGCAGCAACTCTAGGAAGTAGGTAGTACGCTGGGGCTGGAGGAATAAAAGGAAGAAGCTGGACATGTGGCTCCAGGACCCGAGAGCTGGAGTGAAGAGGGAGATCTGCCCAGTTGATGATTGTGTGAGCTCAGAGGAGAGCCCCATGTGCCTGTGACCCAGATCCCTGAGGACTGGACACTGGCTAGTTGGTGTCCCTAAGGAGGAAGGATAAGACCAATTCTACAGGTGTTGAGCAAACAGCAAACAGCGTTCTGATATTGCCTCAGAAGGAATTGACACATGCAGACAAGTACAGAGATGCTGCTCACAGAAATGGCAAGTATCCAGAAAGCAAATAGGGAGGAGCAAGTCCCTTTCTCCTCCTCCAGGCTTGGAGTCTCAATCTCATATCCCTTTTGGCAGAATTTAACAGCGAGCTAGCTCCAGCATCGCAAAGCAGGGTAGAGACGGTGAGTTTGAAATTGAGACAATAATTTAATACATGGCACTGAATTCAATCAAAAGCACCTATTATTGACAATATTTAAAATATTTACACTTTTTAGACTCCAACCAAATGGAAGACCTGTTTTGTTCATACTGTACCATCAGCCTACAATTCTCTTCCTCTTTGTTTTTACCTGTGCATCTTTCCCATAAATCTAATCCAGCATCATGACACCAGCCTCCATAATCACCCAACAAAAAGGCTTTTCTTCCTTCGGGGAACTCCTATAACATTTTGTTTCCACGTCTTTTGTGATATCACTTTCCATTACGTATTACGGTTGTTTAGAAACATTTTTAGATCTCCTTATAGGAAGGGTCTGTGGCTAATTCTTCTGCTTAGTATAGTGTCTGAAAGCAGTAGGTGTTGACAGAAGAACGGATTCTCCCATGTCTAAGGACCCAGATTACTGTGGGTTTACAGGGATTTGGAGCGACTCAGGACCCTCTTTTAATCCCTCAGCATCAAAACCCTGCTTGGAGAGGAAGGAGATTCACTCTCCTTTCTTTCCCACAGAGAAGCACTGTTATAACTTGTATACTGTTATCCTTTTAGAGGAAAATAAATTTGCTCCTAATTCACCCTGTGGAACCACTTTATATTTTGTTTGGAGAGAGAGAAACTTGTAGAAACCCCATTCTAATTTGCATTTTTCCTGGAATCAGGCATAAACAAACACCACGAACACTCAGAACATTATATTTGCTGATGAGATTCCTTTATAATACAAAAACCGAAGGGAAAAGATTAGTAGAAAATATTTACAATGCATGTGTAAAACATAAATGCTATCAAACATTAAACAACATCAGCATTTGGAAGAGAAAAATATAACAATGATAGTATCAGAATGTCACAAAATGAATCACTGGGTTTTGTAAGTTATAAATTACTACATGTGTTTGCATTTGTTTGTGCTCTAATACTCCTTTTATGCTTATATTTTAAAAATTAATACTTATGTGAGTCATCATAAAAGAGAACTGCTTCTTTTTCATTCACTGATTCAATAAATACTTATTAAGCACTTACTAGTTTTCAGAACATTATTAGGTATTGCAAAGAGAGTTGTCAACACAGAGCTTGTACCTTCACAAAACTTTGATTCTGAGGTAATATTCAAGTTAGCACAATATTCAGAATAATATAACATTCGTTATAAAATGTGCAAAAATTAAAGTTATAGAAAACATTAAAGATATACTTCCCTGAGGGTGTACCAAATCTTTGGAGTTGGGAGTAGAAGAGTGAGCATCAGGTATTACGTGTATTATTTATCAATAAGGAGACAGGGTTTTAAAAGGGTTGTGGAAAAGGTTTCACTTGGTAGACTGAGATGGAAACAGAGGACACTTTTTAACACATAGTAGAGATTTTGAGAATTAGTAAAAATCTTGAGGCATTTTTACATCAATGACTTTCATTACCAGACTTGGAAAAGTTGAAACAGGAGAGTTCCTTGACCCCCCTCACAGGACATGCAACAGGGGTGTGGCTTATCTGTTAGGTCTCCCCTACCACTCAAACCCCTTACAGGAGGGGAGCATGCAGACAGGCAAGTGCAGGAGCTGGAGCAAGAGCCCCTGGGCTCCAGCCCCACAGCATCCAGGGGTGGGAGCCTGTGACTCTTAAAGGCCAAATGGCATGTATTACAATGCGTTCTTTCAGTTTTACCATCTGCTGACGGCTTAAGTGTTAACCAGCTCTGTGCCCTCTTGGTACCCAGTTCCTTGTCCGATGTTCAGGAGGTGTCAGGTCACACATGGACTTGAAGAATGAATGTGGGGTTTTATTGAGTGGTGGAAGTGGCTCTCAGCAGGATGGATGGGGAGCTGGAAGGAAAATGGAGTGGGAAGATGATCTTCCCCCGGAGTTTGGCCGCCTAGCAGCTGATTTCCTCTTTGACAGTCCCCAGCCAAATTCCCCTTAGCATTCAGATGCTCTTTCTCTTCCCTCTGCTATGCCATTCTACTGTCCTTCTGCTCTTCTGTTCATCTCCTTATCTCTCTCTGGAGCCAGGGGCTTGGGGTTTATATGAGTATGGGATTGCAGGGGGTGCTGTGGTAGGCCAAAAGGCAACTTTAGGGTGCAAAACCAAGAATGCCTGTTCCTATTGAAGGCCATGGGTATCCTGGCTTGAGGGTGGGGGCCTTTGCCAGGGAACCGCCCTCTGCTCAGCAGAGCACTCAACTTGGCATACCTTTTCTTTTCTCCCCAAACTCTTAAGGAAACTTCTTTTTCTTGGCAGCCCAAACATTTTCTACAATGTTAACTAGACATTTACATAAAAATTTGTTCTGTTAGAAAAGTAAAAGCAATAGTTTGGATTACGTAATGATCTTTTTTATTCACAAAAAAGTACCTATGTTAAACTATTTGGCTAAGTTTAAAGATACTTGGTGATTGCCTCTAGAATTGCAGACTCAACATACCTAAAAATAAGAATCAGTCTCCAAAGGTTTTGCCAACTCAGTGCAACCCAGTGATTAAAAGTCTTCAAACAAAAACATACCCTATTTCCTACATTTTAAAAATATGTATTTTTCACATTTTGGCATACCTGATGTTGGAATTTACCTTAAAAATATCTGCCTATGTAATCTATTCTCATTTCATTGGGACATCTTATACCTAATTGTTGCCCAGCATATAAAAAATTGTGACACATGACTGAATAAAAACCAAATAATTCTTTTAAAACAGTGATTATTAATAAAAACACATAGCTGCTTATATTTAAGTGATGACATAAGAATAAAAAATATATGGCCAGAAAAATAATAAAGCAAGTGTTCTAAAATTTTAAATCTTTAATGAGTGAGTATGAAAATAAGATTATAACACATACATATCTGCATAATGGACAGTGAGTTTTGCCAGAAATTTAAATTCATTATCCATTTGTATTAAGTAACATTGCTATGAAAAATAAAAGTAATTTGTATAAAACTAAGCAATTTCTTACATCAGCCAAGGATTCCATTACTAGGGACTTAACTCACATTTAAATATTAGACTAAAGAATTGGTGTCACTGTTCTTCAGTGATATGATAGTATAACTAGAAAGCTTAAACACTCATCCAAAAAGCTTCTAGATTTGACAAATGAATTCAGTAAAGTTTCAGGATACAAAATCAATATATACAAATCACTAGCATTGCTGTACACCAACAGCAACCAAGCTGAGAATCAAATCAAGAACTCAACCCCTTTTATAACAACTGCAAAAAAAAAAAAAAAAAAAAAAAAAAAAAACAGGAATATACCCAACCAAGGAGATAAAAGATATTTACAAGGAAAACTACAAAATACATCTGAAAGAACTCATTGATGACACAAACAAATTGAAACACATTCTATGCTTATGGATGTGTAGAATCAATATTGTGAAAATGACCATACTGCCAAAAGCAATTGGTAAATTCAATGCAATCCCCATCAATGTAACCATCATAATTCTTCACAGAACTAGAAAAAACAATCCTAAAATTCATATGGAACCCAAAAAAAGCCTGTACAGTCAAACAAGACTAATCAAAAAGAACAAATCTGGAGGCATCCCATGACCTAACTTCAACCTATACTATAAGGCTATAGTTACAAAAACAGCATGGTACCAATATAAAAATAGGCATGTAGAACAATGAAACAGAATAGAGAACCCAGAAATAAAGCCAAATATTTACAGCCAACTGATATTCGACAGAGCAGACAAAAACATAAAGTGGAGAAAGGACACCCTATTCAACAAATAGTACTAGCATAATTGACAAGCCACATGTAGAAGAATTAAGCTGGATTCTCATTTCTCACCTTATATAAAATCAACTCAAAATGGATCAAAGACTTAAATCTAAGACCTGAAACCATAAAAATTATGTAAGATAACGCCAGAAGAACCCTTCTAGACATTGGTTTAGGCAAAGAGTTTATGCAACAAAAACAATGATAAATAGATGGTACCTAATTAAACTAAAAAGCTTCTGCACAGTGAATAAATAATCAGCAGATTAAACAGACAATCCACAGAGTGGGAGAAAGTATTTACAAACTATGCATCCAACAAAGGACTAATACTCAGAATCTACAAGGAACTCAAACAAATAGGCAAGGAAAAAACATAATCCCATCAAAAGTGGGCAAAGGACATAGACAATTCTCAAAAAAAGATATACAAATGGCCAAAAAAATCAAAAAATGCCCAACATCACTAATTATCAGGGAAATGCAAATTAAAATCACAATGAGATACTGCCTTACTCTTGCAAGAATGGCCATAATTTAAAAATCAAAAAATAACAGATGTTGGCAGGGATGTGCTGAAAAGGGAATACTTTTACACTGCTGGTGAGAATGTAAACTAGCACAACCACTATGGAATATGGTATAGAATATGGTATGGAGATTCCTTAAAGAACTAAAAGTAGAATTACTGTTTGATCTACCAACCCCGTTACTGGGTATCTATCCAGAGGGAAAAAAAATGTCATTATATGAAAAAGACACTTGCACACACATTTATAGCAGCACAATTCGCAATTGCAAACATATGGAACCAGCCTAAATGCCCATTAACCAATGAGTGGATACAGAAAATGTCGTATATATATGCTATAGAATACTACTCAACCATAATAAGAAACAAAATAATGGCATTCACAGCAACCTGGATGGAGTTGGAGACAATTGTTCTAACTTAAGTAACTCACAAATGGACAACCAAACATCGTATGTACCCACTTATAAGCGGGAGCTAAGCTATGAGGATGCAAAGGCATAAGAATGATGTAATGGATTTTGAGATCTTGGGGGGAAGGTTGGGAGGAGGTGAAGGATGAAAGAAAAAAATAAAGAATTGATGTCATTGTGCAAATGATATAGTCCACAAGTAAAATGCAAGATTTGTTCTTAATGTCTTTAATAAATCATAAATGGAATATAGAAAACCAGAAATGCCCTTATCTTAATTTGTAAAAAATGGGAATCAATGTAACTGATTTGATTTTGCATAAAGTTTTACAATCAAAATATAAAATATTACTTTGATGAAAAACTCTGAATCTTTATATCTGGGGTCAACTCTAGGAAAAACAGCAGATAGTCAATTCAGTCTTTCACTTCACCTCCTACCTCCACCATGAACACCATCCTTGCTTGCTTTTTATAGAGGGAATGTGTTTTTTATTATTAAACCTTAATGAAGAAGAAAATCCTGCCATTTAGTTAACATGGGGGTGAACTTTGCAGACATTATGCTAAGTGAAATAAGTCAGACAGAAAGACAAATATCTGTACTAAATGATCTCAGTTATATATGAAATCTAAAATAATCAAACTCACAGAATCAGAGTTCTGCTGGATTTTGCCAGGGGCTGGAGGGAGGAGGAAATGGAGAGATGCTGGCCAAATGCTACAGACTTTCAGATATCCAGTATGATTAAGTTCTGGAGAGCTGATGTACAACATTGTGACTATAGTTAACAATGTTGTATACTTGAAATTTGTTAAGAGGGTGGATCTTAAGTGTTCTCACCACACACAAAAAAATAAATAAATAAAAAAGAAGCCCAAAAGTAGAAAAGAAAATGGATACTATGTGGTATAATGGATATGTTAACTAGCTTGATTGTGGTGATTGTTATTACTGTTATTTATTTTTTATTTAATTTTTTGAGACGGAGTCACACTGTCACCCAGGCTGGAGCACAGTGGGCATCATCTTGGCTCACTGCAACTTCTGCCTCCTGGGTTCAAGCGATTCTCCTGCCTCAGCCTCCCCAGTACTTGGATTACAGGCACCCGTGTCCATGCCCAGCTAATTTTTTGTATTTTTAGTAGAGATGGGGTTTCACTATGTTGGCCAGGCTGGTCTCAAACTCCTCATCTCGTGATCCATCCACCTCGGCCTCCCATAGTGTTGGGATTACAGGTGTGAGCCACCGCGCCTTGCCTGTGGTGATTATTTCACAATGTTTACATGTATCAAAACATCAAGTTTTGATTGATATGTATATGTGTGTGTGTGTATATATATATATATATATATATATATATATATATATAACTTCTATTGGCCAATCATACCTCAATAAAGCTGGGGAAAAAAATGAAAAAAAAAAGATACTTCAGCACAGCCCAGGGAAGAGGAAATATAGTGTGAGACACATAACAGAGAACAATCCAAACTGAAAAAAGAAGTTGCTGTTATTTGAAAAGCAAAACAAAAGTCACCATTATATTACAACAGGTTTTATCAATTTCAACAGAGGAAAAGTTATACATTTATATCAGAACCCCACTATGTAGTTTTTAAAATGTGTTTTGCTATTTGTAATTATGCTTAAAATTCTCTAGTAATTGTTAGTTACAATCCTATAAAATGGATCAATAATTTTTAATAAATGTTTTCTATTATATTTATGAAATCATATGTTAAATCATTTTTTAGGCATTGCTTTAAATACATCTTTGAACTTGATCATAACTTACAATTTTAGCCAAAACATTATGCCCAGAGCAGGCAGACCTTCAAAATATGGTGCATTAGTAGTATTTCCATAATGCAAACCAGAAATAGTTGCCAGTTGATTATTAATACCAATTTGTTGAGTCACAGAAAAAGTTGTCGCTGTGTCTCTTCCTTTCATAAGCCACAAGTTGTCATAGAAACCGATGCCAGAACCTTTTTTAGAGGCTCAGAAGATAAAACAAAAGAGAAATATGGATTTCTATGGCTGATCTTTCCTAAATGTTTACTATGTGCTGGACATAGATTTAAATCCTCAAAATAACCATATATAATTCTTATTTAAGGGTGAAGAAACAGGCATGGAAGTTTTAAATGTTCATCCAGGTTCACATAGTTAGAGAGTGATGAATCTGAAATTTAAACCCAAATACCATCAAAATATAGCTTCAAAATTCATTCTTCACAATGTAACCATCGATCCAGAGAATGTAGATTTCATCTTAAATATTCTACAACTAGTTATGTAATAGTGATAATTTTGTAATTCTCTTTATGAGTCAAAGTAAATGAATACATTTATTTCTTCAAAGAATAATAAAACACTGAACACATTTCTAAAAGTCAAAAAAATAAATTCAAAATATTAGTTATAAATAAATGTGTTGTAGAATCTGGCACTAAAATCAGTTGTTGGCCAATCTCTCCTAAAGTTTGTACAGGTGATCAAATAATATTTCAAACATTTATTTATAAATAGAAGACATGTATATGCAGAAAAGATAATTTAAAAATCTGTTTGTCCATATGAAGATTTTAAGTACAGGTACAGTGTAAGGGTGAGTTTAAGCAACATAAACTGCAGCTTCCCAATTGCAAGTTACTTTCCTACATAAGCTTCTATTTTCTAGAAATAGCAATAGAATTATTAATTCAGTTTTTGAATTGGACATCTTAACAAGATCAATATATCCCAGTGAAATGCCATCCATTTTTACTGTATTTTCTAAAAATATATATTTTAGAAGGCTAGAAAAGTTGGTAAGATGGGAAAAGAGTTTTGCTACCTGGAAGGTTTCCAGTCTTTCGGTGGCATAATTTATTAAAAAGGCCACTAACTCAAACATGTTTTAAAAATAGGGGAGTTATTGTCTTAACTCTGACGCCAAATAACAGTGTTTGGTAAGCCATCAAATTAGTCTTAGCTTCTATTTCCTCCACAGTGAAACATGTAAAACACTTGCGTTGCTCTTTCCCATCGGGAATACTGGTCCTCGCCCTCTTCCCAACTTCTCCTTCGTAAGCTTAGAAAATTACATATAAAGTTTAACTCAAATACCCCCTTTTATTTCTTTAGCATTCATTAGACCTCACTTTTACCACTTTAAACTGGTTTAACGGCTGTATTACAATCCCACTTTATGCATACCACTTTTTTAATACATATATAATATATACAATATAAAAGGATTTTATTACATTTATCTCCTGATAAATAAAAGCTCCTTGGGGAAAAAAACAGACAGAAAACAATGTCATCTAACTTACCATTCTCTCATACTCTCTAACTTTAAGTATAAAATAAGTTTTAATATCATAGTATTGGTAGTATAAGAGTAACAGCAACATCTAGATGCTAAAAAGAATAATTATAAAATTACATAATATAATCATTCCTTTTCCTTTTTCTAGGAGAAATTTGATTTCCTGATTTCCTAAATGTTAGTGACTCTCAGTAGGTCAGTGCCTATACATTACAGCTTCATAGGAAGGTTTTTTTTTTTTTTTAAATGCCATTGTGGGCTCCCAGAACAGCTCTGCTAAATCACTATATATATATATATATATATATATATATATATTTTTTTTTTTTTAATGGAAGTAGGTGGGGAAGCCAGCTTCAAATGTTTTCAAAGCTTCCCATGTACTGGGAATACACAGCCAGGACTGAAGATGTGATACATGGAAGCACTGAATCACTGCCCTGCATTTATAGAAGGGTTGGAGTGGGGAAGATGAAGTGAAGGGATAGAGACTCACATATGGTTTAATTTTGAGCTAGTTAATTGGGCATGTTTATGAAAACAAAAAGAATAATTCAAATTTTAAATTATTATACCATAATTTATACAATTTTGTTTATGCTTTTAAGAGGACAGACTATGTAAATCAGTACCCCACTTTTGGAGTTATGTGAGCTTATCCAGTTCACATTCAGTTGAGCTCTTTTTCACCGATGAATATTTAACTAAAACATTTTCTCTTCCCACCAATAGTTCCAATAAATGTTGTTTTATAAATGGCAAATTTTACAATAAAAAATAAATATAGAAAAGATATTGCAAAACAAACTTTTAAAATTTCAAATATTTTATTTGTAGTTTCATATGGCAAACACTAGTCTTCCCTCTGCCCTCTGTGCCTTTTGAAATTTGGGTACAATTTGTTTGCAATAAAAAAAGAAAACGTGTTCTCCATACTTGTGTCACCCAGTCTCTTGACCAGGGTATTTCATTAATTAAGTCAGTTTTTAAAATTCCTAGCTTCATTTTTTAAGTGTTAGGCTTCATCTGGACCAACATTTCTCTTAAGGAATGAAACTACTACATAAAAATCAGACACGTTTCCTAGTTTCCCTGAGGCGTGTGACCTGCTGGATCAGAACTGACCATGTTCTTTCCTCTTTGATCTAATAACAACCTTGATAGGCTTTTGTTATCCTACTGACAAGACTTTATTTTTTTACACTTATTTAAGGTGTTGGAGGTGTTTCTCCCTGTATTAACTTCCCAAGGAAAAGCGCATATACTCAGCACATGGCAGACACCCTAGCACATAGGATTCAATATCTATTGTACTTGAGACTGCACAAATAAATAAAATTCTGATTATCTGCTTCTTTCTTCTCCCCATGCATCACTCTTCTTGATCTAAATTAATAGATTTTTATTTTTTTCAGTAAAGTTCGTCTAACTATACTATGTGTTACATACACACACACACACACACACACACACACACACACACACTGTATAATTCTACTTTATATATGTTTTTCCTTTTTGACCTGGCTTTATTTTTTCATATAAAATTCCACAACATTGCATGAGAATAATTTGATTCCTTACCATGGTATTAGGGTTTATAGACTATGCAGTGTTTCATTTTTAATCCAATGATTTGTAAAATTTTTATTTCAAGGAAAATAAGAAATATTGACCAGAAAAATAGAAAATGATACTAAAAAACTCTGATTCACATTTATTCTTTATTACATTAAAAATGAAATTGATATATTAATGACTATAGAGTTTTGAGTGGAAATGTTATGACCCAAGAATTTTTTTATTTTACCTTGAAATCTTGTTTGTTCGACTCATGAAGAAAAAGAGAATCATTATCAGATACGTAAGGACTCAGGAAATATTCTACCTTTGGGCCCAAGCTGAAAATATTTCTCAAACATGTATTGACAATTTAAAACCCTCTCTATATGTGTCAAAACATCCCTTTGTACCTCCATAAATATGTACAACTATATGTCAATTAAAAATAAAACTTTTTAAAAACTGCATTGACCATTAAAATCACTTAAATATGGAATTAAAACTAAATAGTTGCTGTGTCTATAACGTCAAAATTATATAAATGTTAAAAAATTTGTAAAGAAATGCATAAGTTGCAACACTTAATAATTTTATTAAAAACTATTTTAAACATAAGACTATACTAACAAGAACAGGAAACACAGATGATCAATACAAGGAAGATAGTATCCTCAGATAATAAGTGAAATAAGAATTAGATAATAAGTAAGAGATTAGTTCAATACATTTTTCAAAACTGTGTGGTTAACGAAGAATGTAAAGAAAACATTAATTTATCCTGCATTACTATTGTAAAATTTTAAAAGAGAAAGAAAAAACTTGAGACAAAAAATACAAAATACAGAGAAAAAAATGAGAGTACAAAAATAGTGAATGAGTTGACATAAGTAAAAATTGCTAAATCTGTCACTGCAATATATACAAATGATTTTAATCTCCTACCATGGCCAGGTGCAATGGCCTTCACCTGTAATCCCAGCACTTGGGGTAGCCGAGGCAGGCAGATCACTTGAGGTCAGGAGTTCTAGACAAGCCTTGTCAACATGGTGGAATATTGTCTCTTCTAAAAATACAAAAACAAGCTGGGTGTGGTGGTGGGCACCTGTAATCCCATCTACCTCGGGAGGCTGAGGCAGGAGAATGGCTTGAACCCAGGAGACAGAGGTTGCAGTGAGCTGAGATGGCGCCAGTGCACTCCAGCCTGCCGATAGCCCATCTCAGAAAAAAAAAAAAAAAAAAAAAAAAAAAAAAACCTTACCAAAAGACAAGGACTCTTAGCTTGGGTCCACATACAAACATGCACACACACACCCCTACAACCATCTGACCTTTGCCAAACATGACAAAAATAGCAATGGGGAAAGGATTGCCTATTCAGTAAATGGTACTGGGAAAACTGGCTAGCTATATGCAGAAAACCGAAACTGGACCACTTCCTTACACCTTATACGAAAATTAACTCAAGATGGATTAAAAACTTAAATGTCAAACCCCAAACTATAAAAACCCTAGAAGAAAACCTAGGCAATACCATTCAGGACATAAGCATGGACAAAGACTTCATGACTAAAACACCAAAAGCAATTGCAGCAAAAGACAAAATTGACAAATGGGATCTAATTAATCTAAAGAGCTTCTCTGCACAGCAAAACTATCATCAGAGTGAACAGACAACCCACAGAACAGGAGGAATTTTTGCAATCTACCCATCTTACAAAGGTCTAATATCCAGAATTTACAAGGAACTTAAACAAATTCACAAGATAAGAACAACCCCATCAAAAAGTGGGCAAAGGATATGAACAGACACTTCTCAAAAGAAGACATTTATGCAATCAACAAACACATGAAAAAAAGCTCAACATCACTGATCATCAGAGAAATGGAAATTAAAACCACAATGAGATACTATTTCACGTCAGTCAGAATGATGATTATTAAAAAGTCAGGAAACAATAGATGCTGGCGAGGCTGTGGAGAAATAGGAACGCTTTTACAATGTTGGTGGGAATGTAAATTAGCTCAACCATTGTGGAAGACGGTATGGAGATTCCTCAAGGATCTAGAAACAGAAATACCACTTGACCCAGCAATCCCATTACTGGGTATATACCCAAAGGAATATAAATCATTCTACTGTAAAGACATATGCACACATATGTTTATTGCAGTACTATTTACAATAGCAAAGACATAGAACTGACCCAAATGCTCATCAATAATGGACTGAATAAAGAAAATGTGGTACATGTACACCATGGAATACTAAGCTGCCATAAAAAGGAATGAGATCATGTCCTTTTCAGGGACACGGATGAAGCTGGAAGCATCATTCTCAGCAAACTAACACAGGAAGAGAAAACCAAACACCACATCTTCTCACTTATAAGTGGGAGTTGAACAATAAGAACACAGGAGAACAACACACACCAGGACCTGTTGAGGGGTAGGTGGGTGAGGGGAGGGAACTTAGAGGACGGGTCAATAGGTGCGGCAAACTACCATGGCACACGTATACCTATGTAACAAGCCTGCACGTTCTGCACATGTATCCTGGTTTTTTTTTAAGAAGGAACAAAAAAGACAAGGACTCTTAGCTTGGGTACACACACACACACAGAGACACACACACAAACAGGTTGTGAAAATATGTACGAAGAAAATACACAATAAAATAAAATAGGAATCTTAAAAGGAATAGGTAGTAATGTAGGATTCTGGGGAAATAAGCAAGGAAGAGATTTTTTAAATAAAACATAAATTTGCCTACAACAGTGATTAACCTTTATAAATAACATAGCAATAAAATTGAACAAAAAGATTTAGATACAAGAAATATCCATAGAAATAATGCTGTAGTACACAGAACAAGTATGTAAAAAGTAAATTCCAATATAAAGGACTATATGGAAATTAAAATTTTTAAAATAAGAATATTTTACCTAAAAGCTTTTGGAGGAAACAGGAAATTATGCTGCAATCATAAGATACTTAGAATTTTTTTTTTTTTTTTTTTGAGATGGAGTTTCACTCTTGTCACCCAGGCTGAAGTGCAATGGTGTGTTCTCGGTTCACTGCAACCTCCGCCTCTCCAGTTCAAGCGATTCTCCTGCCTCAGCCTCCAGAGTAGCTGAGATTACAGGCATCCACCACCACGCCCGGCTAATTTTTTTGTATTTTTAGTAGAGATGGGGTTTCACCATGTTGGCCAGGCTGGTCTCGAACTCCTGACCTCAGATGATCCACCTGCCTTGGCCTTCCAAAGTGTTAGGATTACAGGCGTGAGCCAAGTTTTTAAAAAACTTTATATAAAATAAGAATAATGCTCAAAGTATTTCTCAGAATCAAATCTATAGCCATAAAAGTTACTTATTAAAATAAATGAAAGAACCTAGATAATAAAATATAGAACAAAAATATAAGGAACGTAAGGAGTAAATAAAAATAACTGAATAAATAAATAACAAAATAGTTGAATATACAAAAATAAACTTGAGAACACAGACTTTGAATAAAAATGGTTTACAGTTATACACACAAGCTTAAAGTAGTATAATTGACAAGAGAAAAATAAGATAATAAAACTAAGAGCATGAAATACAGATAATAAGAGTTCAAATTATTGCAAAATAGTATGCATACATATAATATAAATAAAAGTATGTTATTTATTTAATGTATGAATATAGTAAATAAATAAAAATTTTACTGGAGAGGAAGAAAGCAGGAAAACATGAAATTATATATCTGTGCATTGTTTTCTCTAAAATAAGACTCATAGGAATTTTGAATTCATTTATCAAGTAAAGAATTCTGAATATATATATACGTATATATATATCACATTATAAACATACATATACATATATATCGCATTGTAAACATTTTTTTTTTTTTTAAGAAAGAGAGTCTTGCTATATTGCCCATTGTGGCCTCGAACTTGTGGGCTCCAGATATCTTCTTGACTGAGTATTTCTGAGTAGTTGGGACCACAGACACACACCACTACGCACAGTTATATGCGTTATTTAAAATCTTATTCATAAAAATTAAAATTAAAACTAGATTTTTTTCCTCCTGTTATTTTAATAGCCACCCTAACTCTTATTGTAACAATGTAAGTAATAATAAAAAATAAATCAGAAAGATAGATATTTGAATATTTCAAGTACCCTTGAATAAAATTTTTTCTGGAGAGGAAGGAAACAGAAAAACATAAAATTATGTATCTGTGCATTTTTTTCTTTTCCCTAAAATAAGATTCATAGGAATTTTGAATTCTTTTCTCAAGTAAAGAATTCTGAATATAAATAAAATTTAAACTAGCAAAACTTAATAAACAAATAAAATCAAAATAGTATTATTCTTTAAAAATTGAATATAACCTTAGAAATACTTTTTAATACTATTTTCAATCATAGATGTGATTGACTGTGTCAGAACTTACTCTCAGGTCACCAAACCATGCTATACAATATACTGAATATACTGCACATTGAAGTGGGTATTCAACCACAAGTGGATCTGAACTTGGAGAGTTTTATATCTAGTATTTTGCCACTAGAGAGCTGAGATAGCAATAATAAATTGGGTTTTGACCTAATGTGGCAAAAATACAGGACTGTCATATCTAGAAGAGACTTTGGAGGATCAGAAAAAAAACCTGATCATTCAGAAACATGTTTTAAAATACACCATAGAACAGGTTTCTGTATTAGCTGAAATTTCAAAATGAATTCACTAGCCACTTAAGTACATTGTGTTCTTTCTAAAATATCTGACTTCAAGTTTTCACTTCTAAATTTTAACTTTATGAATACAGAAATATTAAACATCCAGATGCAGACATTCAGAGGTTCCCATCTGTCTCATGTTTTCCATCAAGGAGTCATTTCAGGTTTCCAGGAACTCCATAGTAATATATTATATGTGAGGGGGTAGACAGATGCCAAACCTCTGTCTGCAGAGACAACTGTTTCAGGAGAAAGAAACAGAAACAGAGTTTGCTAGGTTTCCATGCCTGGAAGTCCAAGGAGTTGGGCTGAAATTTGATCTTTGTATAACTAAAACCACTGGGTAATATTTAAAAAGCAAAATGTGGGCTTTAAATGACATTTCATATGCTGACTCTAGAAAACAGAAATAACTCTGGGTGTCCAGGCAGGACATCTAAAGTCTTTAACAAATGGTAAATCACAAATCAAGTCAAACATGGGATCAAGAATAAAAATACAAGGACACTGTATTATTATGGGGATTAAGTCTTTAATCTCCTAGAAATCTGTTTTTCTGTTGTTATTAAGAAGCATACACACCATAGACAAAGCATATTATTAAAGAGTTTGTCCTCCAAAGAGAAGTCTTTTATGTTCCCAAGACATAAATCGGAGATTTCTCTTTTTTTTTTTTTTTTTTTTTTTAAAAAAAGGCTTTTAAAAGTCAGGCCAGCACAGTGGCTTACACCTGTAATCCCAGCATTTTGGGAGGCTGAGGTAGGTGGATCACTTGAGGTCAGGAGTTTGAGACTAGCCTGGCCAACATGGTGAAACCCTATCTCTACTAAAAACACAAAAATTAGCTGGGCATGGTGGCACTCGCCTGTAATCCTAGCTACTGGGGAGGCTGAGGCAGGTGAATCACTTGAACTTGGGAGGTAGATGTTACAGTGAGCCAAGATCATGCCACTGCACTCTAGCCTGGGCAACAGAGTAAGACTGTGTCTCAAAAAAATAAATAAATAAAATAAATAAAAATAAAAAGTCATATTCTACATAAGTATATTTTTCTAAATATAAAAGTAAAGTATTATCAGCTATCAGAGTGTAGTGTATACAAAGTTCCTGTCTTGCATACAGCCTTACTTTAATTCACCTTCTTAGACTGCCAAAATTTTAAAGACAAAATTTCATAGCCTTAGTATATTTATTATACTAACAGAAGTTCACCTATGCACTTTTCACTCCTCTTAAATTAAATTTGTACTTAAAGATACAGGGAATTAGAGCTAGAGGCATCCTTGAAATAATCTCTATGACATTTTATTATTAATTGTCTCTAAATGCTACCAGAAAAGATGTGTCAGGGAAAAATCAAGTAAGGTGATTAAAATATTGATTAAAAACAATTTGATTTTCCTCTTGCTGTAGGAGGCAAGCTGATGCTGCAACCATTTTGGAGAGTTGAGCCTCTTTCTTGTCTCCTTCTGGCTCAAAATGGGAAAAGGTAAATGAGAAGTCTCAGAACTGCAGTTTGGCTTGTTGATTAGCTGGTCACTGTCCTCAGGCAACCAATCCCAATATGATCAAGGGCTGGCCCTGTTAGAGAATCTACCTGCTACAGCCATCACTACTGCAGTCTGTGTGAAAGACACAGCCCTCTACCCTGGGCTCTTGGCCTCACAGAAAACTTCTTTACTGGCCTGATTTTCATTTATCTTAATTACAGCCCCCTAGCCCTGGGACTATCACACTCATCCAAAGTAAGTAATTATAAAATGTCATGAACTGAATGTATATGTCTCCTCAAAATTCACATGTTGAAGCTCTAACACTCATTGTGGTGATATTTGAAGATGGGACTTTGAGAAGTTATTAGGTTTAGATGAGGTCTTGAGGGTGGGCCCCCCAAGATGGGATTAATGTCCTTATAAGAAGAGAAAGACCATTTAATAAACGGTGCTGGAAAAACTGGCTAGCCATATGTAGAAAGCTGAAACTGCATCCCTTCCTTGCACCATATACAAAAATTAATTCAAGATGGATTAAAGACTTAAATGTAAGACCTAACACCATAAAAACCCTAGAGGAAAACCTAGGCAATGCCATTCAGGACATAGGCATGGGCAAGGACTTCATGTCTAAAACACCAAAAGCAATGGCAACAAAACCCGAAATTGACAAATGGGATCTAGTTGAACTAAAGAGCTTCTGCACAGCAAAAGAAACTATCATCAGAGTGAACAGGCAACCAACAGAATGGGAGAAAATTTTTGCAATCTACCCACCTGACAAAGGGCTAATATCCAGAATCTACAAAGAACTTAAACAAATGTACAAGAAAAAAACAAACAACCCCATCCAAAAGTGGGCAAAGGATATGAACAGACACTTTTCAAAAGAAGACATTTCTGCAGCCAACGGACATATGCAAAAATGCTCAACATCACTGGTCATCAGAGAAATGCAAATCAAAACCACAATGAGATACCATCTCACACCAGTTAGAATGGCGATCATTAAAAAGTCAGGAAACAACACATGCTAGAGAGGATGTGGAGAAATGGGAACACTTTTACACTGTTAGTAGGAGTGTAAATTAGTTCAACCATTGTGGAAGACAGTGTGGTGATTCCTCAAGGATCTAGAACCAGAAATACCATTTGACCCAGCAATCCCATTACTGGGTATCTATCCAAAGGATTGTAAATCATTCTACTGTAAAGACACATGCACATGTATGTTTACTGCAGCACTGTTCACAATAGCAAAGACTTGAAACCAACCCAAATGTCCATCAATGATAGACTGGATTAAGAAAATGTGGCACATATACACTGTGGAATACTATGCAGCCATAAAAAAGGATTAGTTCACGTCCTTGGCAGGGACATGGATGAAGGTGGAAGCCATCATTCTCAGCAAACTATCACAAGGACAGAAAACCAAACACTGCATGTTCTCACTTATGAGTACGAGTTGAACAATGAGAACACATGGACACAGGGTGGGGAACATCACACACTGGGGCTGGTCAGGGAGTGGGTGACTGGGGGAGGGATAACATTAGGAGAAATATCTAATATAAATGACGAGTTGATGGGTGCAGCAAACCAACATGGCACATGTTTACCTATGTAACAAACCTGCATGTCGTGCACATGTACCCTAGAACTTAAAGTATAATAAAAAAAAAAGAGAAAGACCAGAGCATACTCTCCCTCTTTTTTCTTTTTCCTCCCTCTCCTTCTCTCTCTCTCTCCACCTTGTGAGGACACAGCAAGAAGGAAGCCAAGTCAAGAGGAAAGCCTTCCCTAGGAGTCAAATCTGCCAGCACCTTGGACCTCTGGTCGCCAGAATTACAAGGGAAAAAAAAATATTTGTTTTTCAAGCCACCTAGCCAAAAGTATTTTGTTATAGCAGCCTGAGCTGAATAAGACATGGAAACCATCATTCTCAGCAAGCTATCGCAAGGACAAAAAACCAAACACCGCATGTTCTCACTCATAGGTGGGAATTGAACAATGAGAACACTTGGACACAGGAAGGGGAACATCACACACCCGGGCCTGTTGTCGGGTGGGGGAATGGGGGAGGGATAGCATTAGGAGATATACCTAATGTTAAATGACAAGTTAGTGGGTGCAGCACACCAACATGGCACATGTGTACATATGTAAAAAAACTGCACGTTGTGCATATGTACCCTAGAACTTAAATTATAATAATATGTATATAAAAGACATGGAGCAATTCGACTTCCCTCAGTTCCAGCCAAGAGTATTTTTCCTCACCCATTTCAGCACTCTCAAGGTTTCTTTTGATCAGTGTCTTGAGGGCTGCTGAATCACTCCTGTTCTGTCAATGACCATGGAGGGTTGGAGAGAACTGGTTGTCAGCCTCCAAGTATCCAGGTCATTAGTCTCCCTCACCAAAATCTTCTAATCAGAAATGCCTGTTAGACATGAATGCACATCTGATATACAAACCACAATGATGAAAATAAATCTTAAGTTGTTACTTACATTAGTATAGAACATAATCCAATCATGAAGTTACAAAGCTGAGCTGTAACTTGGAAATCAACTTGGCAACACCACTTTTATTAGATAGTTGAGGAAACTGAATCACAAAAATATTAATAGCTTATCCAAATTCACAAAGTCAGGGTGGAAGTGGGCACAGAAATAATACTCTGTCAATCTGTATTGTTCAGCTCATTTCATGCTTTAAACAAGCATTTATATAGCCAAAAAAAAAAAAAAAAGAAAACGGCTAAGATAAAATTTTAAAATTACACACATACATATGCCTCATTCTGTCTTCTAAGGCTTTGGAAACATTGATATCACTATGAATGCTCAATATTTTGCCACATGCTGAGATTACAGCATGGCAAATCAAAGCCATAATAGTAACCATTGCTTCTTGATCATCCAATTTAAACTGTCATCTCCTAAACCAAAAGTCTTCCACATCAATTAAAGTAAAACTTAGACATGCACGTTACGCATTTGAGGATCGAGATAAACAAGACAACTCATGCCTTAAGTAAAGAACAGCCCGTTGGGAGAAACTGACAGCTGAACAAGTCAGCTAGTAGGAAATATGCTTGGATCATTTCTATAATGAGAAATGCTGTAATCAGAAGGCAAACTCTTGCAATCTATCAAAGGGGGTAAAACAATTTCTTTTGAAAGAATCAAGGAAAAGTTCATGTAAGAGATTTCACACTGTGAGTAGGATTTAGACAGAAAGAAACAGGAAGATATGGAAAATGAAGGAAATTCTATGAGCAAGGAAGGGCAGAGAGGTGGGCAAAGGCAGGACTTTTCCAGTGAACAGTGACTAGGTAAGTGTTGCAGAAGACGATGGAGAATGGATGAGGTGGTAGTTAGGCAGAGCATCAGAAAGGGAGGTCAGAGTCAGCCAGATCATGGATATTGATGCTGATATTTGCATGCTAAGCAGTTCATTTTAACTTAGTAGACAAAAGAGAGCCAAGAAAAATGATCCTTAGAATATAACTCATCAGGTCTCTGAATTACAAAATTACAACACTAAAAACAAATTAATAATAACAATAAAAATTATCCAGATACTGTATTATCTTCATTCTTCATTGAGACATTTGGAAACTGAGTATCCAGTTTATCATTATTTACCAGTGAAATCTTACCACCAGAGTTATCCTTTCATTGTAATTTGTTTAATCTTTCCAAAATCTGCTAATGTTTTCACTTGTGGCCTTCTAAGACTCTGGCTCTGGCTCCAGTCATCACTTAACAGCTCCTTGGCTGCCCTTCTCCATTCATCCATCACATGCTTGAAGTCCATCCAAAATTATGCAGTACATTTCACTTTTTCCATTTCTTGTAATCCTCATGTTATAATACATTGGCCTCTTGGACACCTGAAAATTAGGTTCAAGTAATTTCTGGTTCTGATGCCCCAAACACTTCATGCCATTGTTCTTTTAGAGTACCCTTCAAGGCCCAGGTTGCACTCATCTTATTGAAACTGACTTTAGGTAGCTCTCTCTGTCAAGGTTCAGCCTGATTCTGACCAAGAATAAGAAGAATGAGGGTCCTCCTACACTTGTCTGTGAAATTTAGTTGAAGAGTGTCAGAGTATTAATTAATCATACATATTATTTCTAAAATTGATCTCTGCATTACCTACCTCTTGCTCTGCTACATGTTTTTCATACATTTTAAGCCATCTTATCCAACTGTTTTCTATTCTGATGGTAGCTGCTAAAAATAGCAAAATATTCTAAATTCATAGAAAGATGACATTTCAGTGCAATGTGTAAATCCTTGTTTTGATAGAGAAATCTCTATTTCCATAGATATAACTCTCTCCTGAAACTCATGCATTAGCTCTCTCCCTCCCTCTTCCTATCCCTCTTCTTATTCCTCTTCTCCCTTTCTCTCCTAATTCCCTTATTTTTTTTATCATCAAGCACTTATCTCAAATTATCCCGTCAGAAATTCTAGTTCAGCAGTTTTAAAGATTGAAAAGACATTCCTTAGAGAAATATGCTCATTTTAGAGATGAAGACACTGAGATACAGGGAAGATGTATTTAGGTTTATATGTAAAGGTAGTTACAAGGCTAGCATAGAAACTAAGGACCAATCCTTAGACCACTGAGAAAATTACAATCCTGTTTTAAAATTAGTTTGCAAGAGACCAAGATTCTTTGTTCTATCTTGGAAATAATCTTGGCTTCTGACTAAGACATCAAATATATTATATAAATTAACTCAAGAACAGAAAAGCCTGTCCAATACCCAGCTGACCCATCACTTGGAATTGGCTCTGGCTTGAGAATTCTTTCGTGTAAATGAGCTAGCATCAGTAGCCACTGCAGAATCCTACGCTTTGCTTAATCATCTTGCTTAAATTCTTCATTTAGCAAATGCTACTTAGGCATGAAATATATCAGTTTTCTGTACTAAGGGAAATAATTTCATTCAGTTTAGAAAAGAATATGTTTGTTGATAAATGCTATTACATATAAACTGATTTTTCCACTGCAATTTACTAGCATTTCTGACAGTTTTTTAAATACCATTATAAATTTCTGAACATTATAGAATTAACTTTCAAGAATATTGTCATATCCGCATTATAATAATCTGTCATTCATTTTTTAAGAGAATTCATGTAAATTTTTGCCATTACTTGTTCTAACAAATCATTGTGTAAGTCATCAAGCACATACTAATAAAAGACTTTATTGTTTACCAGGTATAGAAGATAACTTTTTTCATGGGAAAATGTCTGGTTTTGGAACTAGGGAGACTAAAACTTAAATCTTCCCTTGGCCATTTGTTACTTCTAGGGTTTAGGCAAGTTACTTGATATCTATATGAAATATGGACTACCAATTACAATGGTATTGTAAAAAAAAATAATATTATTACAGTATTAGAAAGTGTCTAGCTCAGGGATGGCTTATAGTATGTGCTCAAAAATATTAGCTCTCTTTCCCCTTTCCCAGAAATGTAAGAATATTGCATCATTGCAATGATCCTTTAGACCTTATGATTTCACTTGAAGTGGCCATTCTTAGTTTCAATAATTATATAAAATGTAGGCAAATTAATGAGGGAAGAATAGAGTGCATTTACTTCTTTCTAATTGCAAAAACATTTTGTCAATTGAAATTTAAAAAGAGAAATGTTTTAACACATGCTATATTTTCCTCAGCCAACTAGTACAGCATTTATGGGGATGTCATCTTGCAAATTTTATTTTACTTAAAATCAAGCGCCAAGTTGTTTTTCTCATTAAACCAAAAATAAGCTGTTGCCTGATTATATGTCTAGCATGTTCTTGAATGAACATTAATGAGCTCATCTCTTTTTTTGGAATGTTTTATGTCATATTTCAAATCTATCTTACAGACTCACCAAAAAGGATAATTTAACATTAAATCTAAAGTTAAACATCAAGATAAATTAATGAAGAAAGACAAGTTATAAGGGAATTGAAAAGAAAAAATACACGCAGTGGGGGGAAGAGTAGAATGAAGACAAGAGAAAAGTGAGTCAGAGGAAATTCACAAAATTTGAAGTATATTAATGCGAATGTGCTCATGACTCCAAGCTGATTCAGTATCTCATTTGAATAACCCAACATAAACCTATGAAAGAAAACAATGTGATTAAGAAAGGTCTGGTACTTTTATAGTTATTCAATTGAATTGATATGAAGCAAATCTCAGCCATGTGCAAGTTAGAGTCCCATTCGAAAGGCAGAGTACTACGAGCACTTAAAATGGAGTAAAAGGGCAAAAAAGAGTCACCAGAGGGCCATAAAAAGAAGAAAAAAAATCCTGAATACGTTTATTTAACAAACTTTTAAAGGTTAGTGTTTTGCCATAACTTTGGCTATGTCATAAAGCAAAAAACGATTTATCTCTGTGTTTACCAGTGTTTGGTCCTGAACTTAAAAACATATTCCTCTTTATAAATTTACTCTCAAAATTGTTACTTGGTAGTTTAGAAAATCTTGATTATGTTGGATGTAGTATGGGAAAGGTGAAATCAGATGTATGTTGGACTAAATGTTCCACACATTTGGGATTCTATAAACTCTAAGCTTATTTTTTCAGAAAACATCAAATACTTGTTTGTATTGAAAAACACATGAAGCCAGGTTTCCAATCTCTTTCATTCAATTCATACCATTTTTAAAGAACTACTTATTGTACTAAAAGTTGTGGTTTCTTTACTGAATCTAAGTTTTCTTTAACACAAGAAGAAGAAATTTGAAAAACAATAGGTATAGTTTATTCTTAACATTAATGTTAAGTTAGTTTGAAATCTATAATGTTATTTCTAGAAAGAGAGTAAAAATCTGTATAATTTTTCCAAAGGTGTCCCTCTTCCCTCAAACAGAAGTAATTCTAGGTAAAAGTGCCATTCTAATGGATTCATCTCAAAATTGTAATAAAGAAAAATGTACCATTATGTAACTGTAAAGACACCATCTTTTCATCTGATAGGTCACTTTTATCTCTAATCAAAAGGGTATAGATTTTGATAATATCAAAACTCATGTTATAGTAGTTATAATTTTTCTTTATACATTTATGAATGAACTATATATAATTGACTCAGTATTTCAGAAAATATTTAATGAACAATTTTATGTGTCAAGCATCATTCTGGGTTCTACAACCAGAGTTGACAAGAAAGACAGTTTCTGTGCTTGTGAAGTTGACATTGCAATGGAGGCAGTAGTAAGGTAATGACAGAGGAAAATAAAAGAGCTGATGGAGTACATAGTGATGGTAGTATCTAAATATCTACATATTTAGATAAAGCAGTGAGAAAAGCTTTTATGTAATGAGGAGGTGATAACTGAGCTGAGATTTGAAGGAGTCAGCCATGGAAAGATTTGAGAGAAGAATTCCTAAAGGCAGAAACAAGGGTGTCAGGTATACAGCAAAAATGATATTGGAGTACTCTTATGGTGCGGTGAAGAAGGTGGCAAATTATTGACAGTTATCATGAGATAGTGTCTATTTGCCCTCACCTTGAATTTGAGCTGGCTTGCAACTTCTTTGACCAATAGAGTGTGTTAGGAGTGAGGCTGTGACAGTTCTGGGCTAATCCCTTAAAGGACTGGCAGCTTTTGCCAGATTTTTTAGATGCCTTAAACGACATAGAAGCATTCCTTAACTTTCCTAGAGAGACCACATGGAGAAAGCCTGAGACTATAAGGAGGGACAAATAGAGAGAGGCTACACTGAGTACAGCTTTTCTGTTAGCCCATCTAGGGCTCCAGACACATAAGTAAAGCTATTTTGGAACCTCCAGTCTGGCAGCCAGTTGAATATGCCACGAACAGCAGGATAGTCATCCAGCCAAGCTCTACCAGAATTCTTTCTTAACTCACAAACTTGAGATAAATTGTTGAGCCATGAAATTTTGGAGAAGCTTATTATGCAGCAAAAGGTAACTGCAACATTGCCCAGCAGAAAAATACCATTATGGTAGAACCAGGATGAACAAAGGACACCACAGTCTGGAATAGGGCCAGATATTTTATTCGGCCCCAGAATGTGTGCACATTAATGACAAAATGTGATTCTGACCTGATACGTAGGTATCTTTTGTAGACATATATAACGTATTTAGACATATATTAGGTATGTCTACAAAAGATATCTATATATCAGGTCAGAATCACATTTTGTCGTTTAATTCTGAATCGCCTTTTGTCATTCATCTCTTATCTGCTACTTTTTAGAAAATAGATTTTAGAGAGGTAAGAATATAAGAAGGGAGAACAGTTTTCAAAAGAATATTATAGTGATATTATCACATTTAATTCTCATAACACTTGAGTAAGAAAGCAGTCTTTCTTTTATTTTGTAAGTGAATATGCTGAAGAACACGAAAGTTAAATAATTTACCTAGGGTTGTGTAGGTAGCGAAATGTGAAAGTGGAGAGGTTGCTTAATTGTGTCAACTGTTGTTGAACAATCAAGTAGGAAGAGGACAGAGCACAACCACTGAACTTAGAAAGAAGCTATTAGTTACCTTGAAAATGGGTAAATTTGTAGATTTTTTGGTGAAGAAACTCTGATTATAGTAAAATAAAGAAAGAGAGAGAAGCAATGGAAGCAAATGGATAAGCAATCTTTTTGATAAGTCTTTTCTTTCTATGAAGTGTAGAGAGATGGTAGAAGGATTTAAAATTAGGTGTGTTTTTTGTCTCAGACAAAAGATATTGGGGAATTTTTATATACCATTAGGAACTGCAGTATAGGGACAAATCAAAGTTGGAAGTGAGGGAGAAAGGGAGAGAAACACAGAGAGGGAGGCAGAGACAGAGAGACAGGGAGAGGGAGAGAGAGAAGACATTACATAAGTGAAGTTTTTGAGTACACAAAAGTAGAGAGTTTATTTGACTATGGATAGGATCATTGACTCTTCTTATCTGAAAATGAGGTGAAGCAAAGTATCTTAGCATAGATGAGGGTCAGTCTAATAAGATGATGACATGGGTCTCGTCAGTGTGTTTACAACTTATACTGTCTGAGGTCGTATGTCAGAGTTGGGGGTGATATGAATTGAAGGTACAGAATACATTTCTTAGGACGTAGAGGAAAATTCATAGAAAGAAGGAGAATTTTTAGCCAGTGTTTGGATACCATCTGGAATTTATGGTCATTATTTATTGTGCGACTATTAAGAATTATTTTTTCCAATGAGGTTGAGTCTAAGGATGGGACTTTTTGGAATTAATTGTATTAAAGTAAGAAAGGAAAAGGAGTGTATAAAGGAAAGTGATTATAGTGACACACCACGGAATCATAGACTTTAAGGTCTGTAAGGAGGAAATTGAACTATATAGGGAATTCTGAGTAGTGAAAATGAGAGTCAAAAGGGGTGGGGTTACTGAAGAGGTTGAAGAATTATGGCTGTATAAGAACTAGAATAAGTAAGCCAAATGAATAGGAGGTGGTGACTGGACACTTGGATTCCTGAAATTGAGATTTTGGAGTTTAGATAGTCATTATTAATTTAGAGTTATTTAAAGGACCATGAGAGTGGGAGGCTGAGAGAGTTGGAGAAAAAATTATTGCAGAAGTCATCAAGTATGGAGAAACTAAGATATTACGTATATAACAAACAAGGTAGTTATCACAAAGAATGATGTCAGGAGCAGTGATAAAAAGAAAATCAATAAGCCAGCCCAGAATTGTGTGCGTGCTTGTGTGTAAATATAAAACACATTTAATCTTTCCTTCCAGGTTGTAAGATTCTTGAAGATAAGATCCAGGTCTGCTTAACTTTGGCCTTGTCCATTGTGCTAACTATATGGTATTTTTTGGTAATTTTATGTTTTGTAGAAATGTAATTCAATTTATTAATTTTAAGTTTCCTTTTCTTTTTAAAATTTGTGTTTTTTGTAGGTGCATAGTAAATATATATATATATATATAGATGGAATACATGAGATATTCTGATGCAGGCATGCAATGCATAATAATTGCATCATGGAAAATGGGCTATCCAACCCCTCAAGCATTTATTCTTTATGTTACAAGTAACTCAATTATACTCTTATATTTAAAAATGTACATGTAAATTATTTTGACTATAGTCACTCTGCTATACTATAAAATACTAGATCTTATCCATCTTTCTAACTACATTTTTTTGTACCCATTAACTATCCCCACTTCCCCACCACCTCCTACTACTCTTCATAACCTATGGAAATCATTCTTCTACTCTCTGTCTCTGTGAGTTCAAGTGTTTTGATTTTTGCATCCCACAAATAAGTGAGAATATGTGATGTCTCTTTTTCTGTGCCTGGCTTGTTTCACTGAACATAATTACCTCCAGTTCCATCCACGTTGCTGCCAATAACAGGATCTCATTCTTTTTTTATGGCTAAATAGTACATTATTGTGTATAAGTACCACATTTTCTTTATTCATTCATCTGTTGATGGACACTTAGGTTGCTTCCGTACCTTGGCTGTTGTGAACAGTGGTGCAACAAACATGGGAGTGCAGATATCTCTTCAACATACTGATTTCTCTTCTTTGGGGTATATACCCGGCAGTGGAATTGCTGGATCATATGGTAGTTCTATTTTCACTTTTTTGAGGAGCCTTAAAACTGTTCTCCATAATAGCTATACTAATTTACATTCCCACCAACAGTGTATGAGGGTCTCCTTTTCTCCACATCCTCACCAACATGTGTTATTGTCTGTCTTTGGATAAAAGCCATTGTAACTGAGGTGAAATGATATATCATTGCATTCCTCTGATGATAAATGATGATGAGATCCTTTTCAAATGCCTGTTTGCCACTTGTATGTCTTCTTTGGAGACATGTCTTCAAATTTTCTGCCCATTATTTTACTGAAATATCCATGTTTTTCTTATAGGGTTGTTTGAGCTCCTTATATATTCTGGTTATTAATCCCTTGACAGATGGGTAGTTTGCAAATATTTTCTCCCATCCTGTGGGTTTTCTCTTCACTTTGTTAACTGTTTCCATCACTGTGCAAAATATTTTTCAGTTGATATGATTACATTTGTCCATTTTTGTTTCTGTTGCCTGCACTTGTAGGATATTACTCAGGGAATTTTTGCCTCAGTGACTGTCCTGGAGAATTTCTCCAATGTTTTCTTGTAGTAATTTCAATAGTTAATCAATATGGATTTTATTTTTGTATATGGGGAGGTCAAGGGTATTATTTCATTCTTCTGCATATGGATATCCAGTTTTCCCAGCATGGTTTAATGAAGAGAATGTTTTTTCCTAATGTATGTTCTTGGTAACTTTGTTAAAAATGAGTTCACTGTAGGTGTGTGGATTTGTTTCTGGGTTCTCTATTGTGTTCCTTTAGTCCATGTGTCTGTTTTTATGCCAGTACCATGCTGTTTTGGTTACTAATGCTCTGTGGTATAATTTGAAGTCAGGTAATGTGATTCCTCCAGTTTCATTCTTTTTGCTCAAGATAGCTTTGGTTATTCTGGATCTTTCATGGCTCCATATAAATTTTAAGATTTTTTTTTCCATTTCTGTTAAGAATATCATTGATATTTTGATAGGGATTGCACTGAATATTTAGATTGCTTTGGTAGTGTAGACATTTCAACAATATTGATTATTTCAATCTATGAACATGGAATAAATCTTTCCATTTTTTATTTCTTCTTCAATTTCTGTGTCAGAGTTTTATAGTTTTTAATGTAGAAATCATTCACTTCTTTGGTTAAGTGAATTCCTACATATTTAATTTCATTTGTGGCTATTGTAAATGGGATTACTTTCTCAATTTCTTTTTCAGATTGTTCACTGTTGGCATATAAAAATGCTGCTGATTTTTGTATGTTGATTTTGTATCTTGTAATTTTACTGAATTTATTTATTATCACTTATGTTTTTTTTGGTGCAGTCTTTAGGTTTTTCCAAATGTAAGATCATATCTGCAAACAGGGATAATTTAATATCTTCCTTTCTAAATTTCTTGCTCTTTATTTATTTCTTTTCTCTGATTGCTCTAGCTAGGACTCAAAAAATGTTGGATATCAGTTGTGAAAGCGGACATTCTTGTCATGTTCCAAATCTTACAGGAAAGGCTTTCACTTTTTCCCTATTCAGTATGATACTAGCTGTATGTATGTTGTATATGGTGTTTATTATGTTGAAGTATGTTCTTTCTAAATCCAGTTTTTTGAGGATTTTTATCATGAAGGGATGTTTAATTCTATCAAATGGTTTTACAGCATCAATTGAAATGATCATATGGTTTTTGTTCTTCATTTGGTTGACATGATGTATTACACTGATGTGCATATGTTGAACCATCCTTGTGTCCCTGGGATAAATCCTACTTGGTCTTGATGAATGATCTTACTAATATAATGTTGAATTCAATTTGCTAGTATTTTGTTAAGGATTTTTTGCAACAATTTCATCAGAGATATAGGCCTATAGTTTTCTTTTTTTTGATGTGTCTTTGTCTGATTTTGTTATCAGGGTAATACTAGCCTATTGAAACATTTGGAATTATTCCCTCCTCCTCTGTTTTTTTGGAATACTTTGAGTAAAATTGGTATTATTTAAATCATTGATAAAATTCAGCACAGAAGCTATCACATCACAGGCTTTTCTTTGTTAGGAGACTTTTATTATGAATTTAGTCTCTTGTTACTGGTATGCTCATTTCTGGATTTCTTCATGATTCAATCTTGGTAGGTTGCATGTATCTAGAAATTTATCCATTTTTTCGATATTTTCCTATTTATTGGCATGTTGTTTCTCATGTAATTTTTTTTCTGGTCACTAATGATCCTTTGAATTTCGGATGTATCAGTTGTAATGTCCTGCTTTTCATCTCTGATTTTATTTATTTGGGTCTTTCTCTTTTTTTCTTCATTAGTCTGGCAAAAGTTGTTCATTTTTTATTGCTTCAAAAAATTAACTTTGTGTTTTGTTGATCTTTTATACGTTTTCTTCATTTCAAATTCATTTATTTCTGCTGTAATATTTATTATTTTTCCTTTTGCTAATTTTGGATTCAGTTTGTTCTTGCTTTTCTAGTTCTTTAAGATGCATCATTAGGTTATTTATTTGATGTTTTTCTTCTTTTTTGATGTAGGCACTCAGAGCTATACATATAATGTCCTACTTCTCCTGTATCCCATACATTTTGGTAAGCATGTTTTCATTATCATTAGTTTCAAGACATTTTTCTACTTCCAAATTTCTTCATTGACTCACTGGTCATTCAGGAGCATGTTGTTTAATTTTCATGTGTTTGCATAGTTTCCAAAATTCCTTCCGTTATTGATTTCTAGTTTTATTTCATTGTTGTCAAAGAAGACGCTTGACATAAGTTTCATTTTTTTAATGTTTTAAGACTTGTTTCATAACCTAACATGTAGTCAATCCTTAAAATGATCTATGTGCTTGAGAAGAAGTTTGTGTATTCTGCAGCCTTTTCATGAAATGTTATGTAAGTATCTCCAGTTGGTCTATAGTGCAGATTAAGTCTGATGTTTCTGTGTTAATTTTCTGTCTTGGAGATCTTTCCAATGCTAAAAGTGAGGTGTGAAAGCCTCCAGGTACTATCATATTGAGATCTATCTCTCTCATTAGCTCTAATAATATTTGCTTTATGCATTGTGTGCTCCTGTATTGGGTGCATATGTATTTACGATTGTTATATCCTCTTGCTGAATTGACCCCTTTATCATCATATAATGTCCTTCTTTGTCTCTTTTACACTTTTTGTCTTGAAACCCATTTTGTCTAAATACAGCTACTCCTGCTGTTTTTTTGGTTTTCATTGTCAGGTAATATCTTCTTCCATGGCTTTACTTTCAGTTATAGGTGAAATGTGTTTCTTGTAGGCAACAGATCAATGGGCCTTGTTTTTTCATCCATTAAGCCACTCCGTGTCTTTTGATCAGAGAGTTCAGTCCATTTATATTCAATGTTATTATTGATAAGCAGAGATTTACTCCTGCCATTTTGCAATTTTTTTTTCTGGTTGTTTTCTGGTCTCTCCCTTCTTTCCTTCTTCCTTCCTTCCTGCCTTCCTCTTAGTGAAGGTGATTTTCTCTGGTGATATGACTTACTTTCTTAATTTTTATTGTTTGTGTTTTCCTTCTATGTATTTTAAACTGATAACAGGTTAACACTGATTCTGTAAACAAACAGGCAAAAAGAAAACTAATAAAAACTCTACACTTTAACTTATTTTTTGAGTTTATTATACTCTATTCAACATGTGTAGTTGAGAAGATCAAGTGACAAGTGTTCAAATAGAGGGCAGGCACTATTCTCAACCTGCACCACTTAGAAATGTTCTATTTTTTTAATTATTATAGTTTAAGTTCTAGGGTACATGTGCACAATGTGCAGGTTTGTTACATATGTATACATATGCCATGTTGGTTTGCTGCACCCATCAACTCATCATTTACATTAGGTATATCTCCTAATGCTATCCCTCCACCCCTCCCCCACCCCACAACAGGACCGGGTGTGTGATGTTCCCCTTCCTATGTCCAAGTGTTCTCATTGTTCATTTCCCACCTGTGAGTGAGAACATGTGCTGTTTGGTTTTCTGTCCTTGCAATAGTTTGCTGAGAATGATGGTTTCCAGCTTCATCCATGTCCCTGCAAAGGACATGAACTCATACTTTTTTATGGCTGCATAGTATTCCATGGTGTATATGTGCCACATTTTCTTAATCCAGTCTATCACTGATGAACATATGGGTTGGTTCCAAGTCTTTGCTGTTGTGAATAGTGCTGCAATAAACATATGTGTGCATGTGTCTTTATAACAGCATGATTTATAATCCTTTGCGTATATACCCAGCAATGGGATGGCTGGGTCAAATGGTATTTCTAGTTCTAGATCCTTGAGGAATTGCCACACTGTCTTCCACAATGGTTGAACTAGTTTACAGTCCCACCAACAGTGTAAAAGTGTTCCTATTTCTCCACATCCTCTCCAACATCTGTTGTTTCCTGGCTTTTTAATGATTGTCATTCTAACTGGTGTATGATGGTATCTCATTGTGGTTTTGATTTGCATTTCTCTGATAGCCAGTGATGATGAGCATTTTTTCATGTGTCTGTTGGCTGCATACATGTCTTATTTTGAAAAGTGTCTGTTCATATCCTTTACCCACTTTTTGATGGGTTTTTTTTCTTGTAAATTTGTTTAAATTCTTTGTAGATTCTGGATATTAGCCCTTTGTCAGATGGGTAGATTGCAAAAATTTTCTCCCATTCTGTAGGTTGCCTGTTCACTCTAACGGTAGTTTCTTTTGCCATGCAGAAGCTCTTTAGTTTAATTAGATCCCATTTGTCAATTTTGACTTTTGTTGCCATTGCTTTTGGTGTTTTAGACATGAAGTCCTTGCCCATGCCTATGTCCCGAATCGTATTGCCTAGGTTTTTTTCTAGGGTTTTTATGGTTGTAAGTCTAACACTTAAGTCTCTAATCCATCTTGAATTAATTTTTATACTTCATTCCCCCACTTTGAACATTTTTGTTTTTATCTTTATATCTTATTGTGCTGTTTATGTCTTGAAAAGCTGTTGTAGTTATTATTTTTTATTGGTTTATCATTTAGTCTTTCTACTTATGAATATGTAGCTTACAAACCACAATTACAGTGTTATAACATCCTGTGTTTCTTCTGTGTTCTTACTGTTGCCAGTGAGTTTTGCACCTTTATATGATTTCTTAATGCCTGTTAACATCCTTTTCTTTCAGACTGAATAAATCTCTTTAGCATTTTTTGTAGGATACATCTGGTCTTGATGAAATTCTTCAGCTTTTGTTTGTCTGTTTATTTCTCCTTCATGCTTGAAGGATATTTTCAAAGGATATACTATTCTAAGGTAAAAGCTCTTTCCCCCTGACTTTCAGTGCTTTAAATATGTCATACCATCCTCTCCTGGCCTGTAAGGTTTCCACTAAAAAGTTGGCTGCCAAATGTATTTAGACTCCACTGTATGCTATTTGTTATTTGTTTTTTGTTTTCTCTTTCTGCTTTTAGGATTTTTAATTTATCCGTGTCCTTTGGGAGTTTGATTATTAGATACCTTAAGGTAGTCTTCTTTGGATTATATCTGTTTCATGTTCCACAACCTTTTTGTATTTTAATGTTGATATCTTTCTCTAGGTTTGGGAAGTTCTCTATTATTATCCCTTTGAATAAACTTGCTATCTCCTAATAATAGAGAACTTTCTCTACTTACTCTGCAAGGTGAATAACTCTTCAATTTGCCCTTTTGAGGCTATTTTCTTGATCTTGTAGGCATGTTTCATTTTTTTTAATTCTTTTCTCTTTTGTCTCCTCTGACTGTATATTTTCAAATGGCTTGTTTTCAAGCTCACCAATTCTTTCCTCTGCTTGATCAGCTCTGCTATTATATTACTTTGATGCATCCTTTAGAATGTTAATTGCATTTTTCAACATTAGAATTTCTGCTAGATTCTTTTTTATTATTTCAATCTCTTTATTATCTGATAGAATTCTGAATTTGTTCTCCATTTCATTTTGAATTTCTCTGAGTTTCCTCAAAACAGCTATTTTGAATTCGCTTTCTGAAAAATCTCATGTCTTTGTTTCTCCTGGAGTGGTCCTTGGTCCTTATTTAGTTTGTTTGGTGCAGTCACGTTTTCCTGACTGATCTTGATGCTTGTAAATATTTGTTAGTGTCTGGGCATTGAAAAGTTAGGTATTTATTGTATTCTTCACAGTCTGGGCTTGTTTGTACCCATCCTTCTTGGGAAGACTTTCCAGGTATTTTAAGGGACTTTGACTCGAAGTCCAATATTGCTGTGTTTTTGTTTTTTCCAGACTCTAGAGGTACCACCTTGGTGATCATGGATAAGATCCAGAAGAATTCTCTGGATTACCAGGCAGAAACTCTTGTTCTCTTCCCTTACTTTCCACCAAACAAATAAAGTCTCTCTGTCTGTGCTGAGCCACCTGGAACTGGGGTTGTACTGATGCAGGCACCCCTGTGGCCATTACCACTGCTACTGTGCTGGGTCAGACCTGAAGGCAGCAGAGCACTGAGACTCATCCATAGCCCACTCTAAACACTAGCTGGCTACCTCCTATCTTCACTGAAGGCCCTAGTGCTCTACAATTAGCAGGTGCTGAAACTAGTCAGGTTTGTGTCCTTTCCTTTAGGACAGGAAATTCCCCCAGGCCACAGATGGGTCCAGAGATGTCAAGAAGCCAGGAATCAGAGTCAAAAATCCTAGAAATGTGCCTGATGTTGTCTTCTACTGCAGCTAATAGGCACTCAAACCACAAGACAAGGTCCTTCCTACTCTTCCCTTACCTCTCCATAGGCAGAAGAGCCTTTCCCTGTGCCCAGCACCACCACCCATGGTGGGGTTTCTGCCAGTCCACAACCAAGATTAACTTAAAGCCAAAAGGCTCTTCAGTCAGCTTATCCTGAATGCTGCCAGGACTGGGACTCACCCTTCAGGGAAGTAGGCTATGCTCTGGCCCAGGGAAGGTTACAAAATGGTTTCCAAGAGGCTAGGCCTGGACTTAGGAATCCGAAGAGCCTGCTTGTTGCCCTACCCCACCGTGGCTGAACAGTTACCTAAAGTACAAGACAAAATGTCCTTTACATTTCCTTCTGCTTTTCTCAAACAGAAGGAGTCTTTCACCATAGACATGACAGCTGGGAATGTGCTGGGTCACACCTATAGTCAGCATGTCTCAGAGCCCAAAGTCCATGGTATCCTATCTGGGCATCACTTCTGGTTAATCAGTGCTGAAGGGCTTTTTAGTCAACAGGTGATAAATCCTGCAAGGACTGGGTCCTTTAAGGCACCAGGTTCCTTTTTGGCCCATGGTATGTCTAGAAATGTCATCCAGAAACTAGGGCCTAGCATGGGGGCCTCACAAATCTGCCTGGTGCCTTATCCTGCTGAGGCTGAGCTGGTATCCAAGATGCCAAAAAATGGACTACCAAAAAATACCGTTTAAACATTTAGTCAATTGCATTTATTGAAAATCAAGCTTGCAATGGTGAAAACATCAAAATTTAATCCAATAAAAACACAGGAGAAATTGTATCAATTAAATGACAACAACTCAAAAGTGCGTGAAATTTAAATTTAAATTTATGCACTTTTCAAATTTTACAATTTCTCCTTGTAGCATATTGGCATAAGAGAGGAATCTTTTTAATACAGTTTCTATATTCAACTGGATAAATGTATACTCATGATTTTTTAGCATCTAAATTTGACAAAAGTTAAAAGGGGCGTAAATAGAACCAACTAACTTAACTTTGTTTTGTTGAAAATATTTGTTGAATACAGGTGTAAAATTAAAAACAATATCTGTTAAAATGTTTAGACTAAAGTATTTAAATATTTCAATTTAAAAACCTTTGAAATGAGTATACTCTCTATTTAGTAAGAATTTGCTCAGAACTTTCCAGGTAACTTAGAACCTGCAGAGAAAAAATTTTCTCAATAAAAATAATTTCCAGAGAAGATTCAAATATAAGAAGATGTTCACATGTTTTAACCACAGAATTTAACTTTGAACACAATTTCACACAATTTTATTAAAAATAGCAATAAAGCCATACTGTCATAAAAACTGCATTCTTTGGAAAAATACCCATGACATGATATGATGAAAAAAGACTAATGCCAATTCCATGCTGTTCTGGTTACTGCAGCTTTGTAGTAATATATTGAAGTCTGATTCTATGATGCCTCCATCTTTGTTGTTTTTTGCACGGGATTGTTTTGGCTATTCAGGGTCTTTTATGGTTTCACACAAATTTTAAGGGTTTTTTTTTATTTATGTGAAAAATATCATTGTTATTTTGATAAGGATTGCATTGAATCTGTAGATTGTTTTGGGTAGTATGGTCATCTTTAACAGTATTAATTATTTTGATCCATGCATATAGGAGATAGAAAACCCAAAAATTAACATATCTATAGCCAACTTACTTTCGACAGTGCCAAGAACACTCACTGGTGAAAGAACTACTTCTTCAATAAATGGTGCTGGGAAAACTAGACAACCATATGCAGAAGAATGAAATTAGAGCTCTACCTCTTACCTATACAAAAATCAACTCAAAATAGATTAAAGATCTAAATGTAAGACCCCAAACTATAAAACTACTAGAAGGAAACACAGATGAAAATCTTCAGAACATTGATTTAATAAAATATTTTATGAATAAGACTTCAAAAGCACAGGCAGCAAAAACAAAAGTAAACACCTGGGATTATATGAAACTAAAACTTATGTACAGCAAAGGAAACAATCAACAGAATGAAAAGAAAACCTACAGTAATTTTATTGAGCTTGTTGTTAAAAAGTTTATTTTTAAAAAAAACTTTTACTAAACAATAAAGTAAATTGTTTAAGATTATATCATATAATAAGTGATGAAGCCACCAAAGCATTTATATTATTCTATGTCATATGGGAGAGCTTAGTCTCTATTATTTGCATATGTTTTATGTATATTCACCCTAAAATTACCCTATAGATTCCCACTGACCCCAAAAACTGGTGACCTTAGAAATTTATGCATCTGGAAGGCTATAGTACAAATCTTGGCACACCCGACTGGCATACCAAGTTGAATTCTTTTTCCATCATTACCTGAGATGCAAAGGCATGAGCAGTTCTCAGCCACTTCTGCCCAGTGCACTAGCATTTTATCAGTCAGTACCTTGCAAACTGTCCTGGAAAGTGAGGTGTTAGTTACTCACATCAGAAAATGTTGAGAAGTGAAAGATGGTAGACACAGCTAGTCTTTAAGAATTCTACATATTTCATGGGTTTCTCACACACAATTAGACAAGAGAGACCTCAGTACAAATTAGAACTATCAAGTGGAGGACAATCAAACTTATTTGAGCTTATTTTAATGGAACTGTAAAAACATTTTTTTTTGCAATTTTATAGTTGTTAAAGACATTTTTAAATAAATAGAAAAAACAATCCTACAATTCTTATGGAAATACAAAGGACCACAAATAGCCAAATCATGAAAAAGGAGAACAAAGTTGCAGGCATCACACTTTCGGATTTCAAAATATATTACAAATCTTAGCTATCAAAACAGTTGTGGTGCTGGCATAAAGACAGACATATTGACCAATGGGACAGAATAGGGAGCCAAGAAATAAATTCACACATATACAATCAATTGATATTCAATAAGGATGCCAAGAATGGATAATGGGCAAGGATAATCTTTTCAACAAATAGTGCTGCGAAAATTTGATATTCACATGTAAAAGAACAAAATTGGACACTTTTTTTTTCTTTGAGACAGAGTTTTGCTCTTGTTGCCCAGGTTGGAGTGCAATGGCGTGATCTCGGCTCACTGCAACCTCCGCCTCCTGGGCTCAAGCGATTCTCCTGCCTCATCCTGAATAGCTGGGATTACAGGCATGCGCCACCATGCCCGGCTAATTTTGTATTTTTAGTAGAGACAATGTTTCTCCATGTTGGTCAGGCTGGTCTCGAACTCCCGACCTCAGGTGATCTGCCTGCCTCAGCCTCCCACAGTGCTGGGATTACAGGTGTAAGTCACCACACCCGGCCTGGACTCTTGTTTTATACCAAACATGAAGATCAAATCAAAATCGATTAAAGCATAAATATAAAACCTGCAATTGTGTGTGATTCTTGAGGATAATCATAGGCAGAACAAATTAAACACATTACAGAATTATATCCTTATAAGGCTGATGTAGAAATTGTATATGCAGGAAATTAGGACAGTTTCTTATACTAACAGAATTGGAGAAAATATTTGCAAACTTCATCTGACGGAGGATTAATATTCATACTATACAAGGAATTGAAACTTTTCAACAGCAAAAAAAAATCAATTATAAAATGGACAAATAATATAAACAGATGTTTATCAAAATAAGACATTAAAATAGTCAAAAATACATTTTAAAAAATGCTCAACATCACGAATCATCATGGAAATGCAAATTAAAACTATAGTGAGCTATCGTTTCTTTTCAGTTAGGATAAAGATGATCAGAAAGATAAAATATAACACATGATGATGAGGATGTGGAGAAAACAGAGGTCTTATATACTGTTGGTTGGAACGTAAAATAGTATAATCATTATAGAGAACACTATCATGGTTTCTCAGCAAACTACACATAGAACTAACATATGATCCAGCAATTCCACTGCTAGGCTTTTTTCCAAAGGAAAGAGGACCAGTAAATCAAAGACATCTGTACCCACAAGTTTATGGCAGCACTATTCACAATAGCCAAGATATAGAATCAACCTAGTTGTCCAACAACAGATGAATGGAAAAGGAAAATGTGGTATATGTACACAATGGAATACTATTCAGCCATAAAAAGGAATGAAATTCTGTCATTTGCAGCAACATAGGTGGAACTGGAGGACATTATGTTAAGTGAAATAGGCTAAGAACAGAAAGTTAAACACCACATGTTCTCACTCAGATGTGGAAGCTGAAAAAGTTTTCTCTTGCAGAAGTAAAAAGTGAAACAGAGGATACTAGAGGCTGGGAAGGGTAGAGGGAAGGGGGATAGGGAAAGATTTTTTAAAGGCTACAAAATTACAGCTAGGTAAGAGGAATAAGTTCTACTGTTTTATACCACTGTAGGATGATTACAGTTAACAATAACTAACATTCACTATCTTCCTTCTAGCTGTTTGAAACTATGTATTATTGTTAAAGTGTTGGAGGTGATGGATATGCTAATTATACTGATCTGATCACTATATAGTATATGTATCAAAACATTTATATGTACTCCATATATATGTGCAATTATCATATGTCAATCTAAAAATAAAAAAACTTTTAAAAAGAGAAATCAAAAAATCATCAAATGAAACACTGATTAAAATTCTGAATATGGACCAATAATAAGTATTTTATGTTATCTCTAAAATTAAGCAATACAAAGAATGCTTATATTGCCTTCATAAAAATTATTTTCAAATATTTTGTTTTTGAATATAGTTTTTGATGAGAACTATTTTATATGTTCACCAGTATAATAAAACTAATTTGTTAGTAAAGTAATATAGATCTCAAAAGCTTATATATTTTTAATTGTTATAGCATCACATTTCACTGTCAAAGATACCCAGGTTTTATGATAAATTATGGGACTGTCAGATTCACAGTTGTTTCTTTATGGATTACTCTATGAGTCCTTTTTGTTCACAATAAACTCTTGAACAATGTTCTGAAATTCAACTAAATGAATGCCTAACATAGATGTTTTGTGCTGGAGCCTCAGCAAATTTTAGAAATGAGAGAAATATTAAAGATTATGTAATTCAAACTTCTTATTTTGTGGTTGAGAATGTTCAACCCAAGTGCGCAAAACTAGAGAGCTAGATGTAGCAGGTGTGGACCTGGAATCCCAACCTCCTAACAATCACTCCAACGTTCTTTCTAGCACACAGTGCTTCAGGTACAAGCCTTCTACTAAGGTAGTCCCACAAAGTTATGGTCCAACTAATGTGGATTACATTTCGCTATTAGGCTATTTGATGGTTTTAATTTACAAATTTACAAGTCAAAATTATATGTTTCTACCAACTTGTTTCTTCCTTAGAATTTTTCCATGTGTTGTCCTGATAAAAAACAATCAAATATAATTTTCAGGGTTTATTTCTATTTATTTTGGTTTAGATCACTATGAATTTATTTTCTAACTTTAAAATTCTATGAAAATAACAATTTGAGGTCTTAGTATTCAATTTGTGGTTTAAATGCTGACATTAGGGAATGAACAGTTCTTATTTATCTCAAGACTACCATTATGATGCAATTTCCTTTTTACAAAAAATAAAAACCTCAAGCTTTTATTGATCTATAAAGGATGAACTCATGCTTGTATTTCAAGAGGAAAAATAACCACTAATTTAAAAAGCAAATTGTCTTCAGTTGTATTATCTTCCAATGAGTCTGGGTAGGGATTCAAAAATAAGCTCCTATTTTCTGCTGGAAAATCTACTTGAGATATTTTTGAATTTCTCTCCCAAGTTATGAGGAGAAAAAAATCTAAACTCTAGAATCCTTTGTGCATTTGTTGATGAGAACTGATACTTTCTGGCTATCCTTTCACTGATCATTTGAAACTTTTTACTTTGATTAAAAAGAGTAAAATATCAGTTTCCAAGAAAAGATGAAAGCTTTCCTTCAGAATATGTGTTTACAACAATCAGTACTACTCTTGGAAAATTATGCAAAGAAGGTGTCGAAACAAAGAGATTTTCCAACCTCTACAAATAAAAAAATTGGATACAATAGCAAAAAATTACATATGCAAATATGTGTATATGTATATACAGTCAATCCGCATTATTCCCAGATTCTATATTTGCTAATTCACTCACTAAAATGTATTTTAACTACAAAATCAATACTACGGGCACTTTTGCAGTCATTCACAGATATGCATAGAGTGGCAAAAAAAAAAAAGTATGTCTCTGAAACATGCACGTTCCCACAAATGTGATATTTTCCCACACATATGTATACGCGCACACACACACACACACATATACATATATATTAAATAAAGTGACTAAACAGAAAAACTCATAAAACAAAGTTTCATATTATGGATTAGTTGGTAAAAATATCACAAGAGGCTTATGGGAACTTAACCCTGTATTTCCCCTAGGAGCAATAGTTCAGTGTTTATTAATTTAGTGTATGTGACAATTTTGTAAAGCATAACTATCAAAAGTAACAAGAATTGACTGTATACATACATACAAATATATATATATATATGAACACGTATAAAACAAAACCTACAATTTGGAAGATGAGATTTAGAAAACATTATTTATGATATATTTCTTGTCTCACTATATTCTCAAACTTTAGTGTTCCATTTAGAACTCATAGCTAGAAATAGGGTGAGAAATCGAAATAGTCATTTTCTTCCTTTCATCCTTTCACCTCTAGTTTCTTGAGAATCCTAGCAAAGAACTCTCCAGAAATACAGTTCCCAAGATCTGAGCCCCATCTGATTTCCCTGTTAAAGCTGAAAGAGGTCAGAGGTTGGCCCACATGGACACCCTTCCCACTTATCAGGCTACAGGACAGATCCTCCAAAAACCAAGAGCCTCGTACAGCCTCATCATAGACATGAACATGCAAAATCCTCTTTATGTTTCCAGAAACAGAATATAGCCTTGGCACAGTTTGCTTTTGAATAGAAAAGTATTATTCCCAAACTTCAAATTAGAAGATGGCAGCTCCAACTCCATGCCAAAGGAAAAAAAAGTTTTGCTAAGGGCAGAGTGTTTTCTTAATTGTTAAGGGAAAGAAATTGCCAAATCATTTATAGATAGTATATCAGAGTCCATCTGGCTAAAGTAAAATCAAATGAAAATACTGAATTTATATTTTCCAAACAGTTAAAATAATCCTACACATTTTGAGCAACAGGTTTGAAAAAAAACACGTGTTATTTCACATTCAGGTCCCGGGTGTTTTTAAAACACCCATGTTATGGCTCTGGATGTGTGAGAGAGGCTGGTCACCGATACACTATTCAATGAAAACTTGTCTGTCTTGACCTGTCTGTCTTTATGGTACCACTCTGCCTGGCAAAGGTGAACCATCTACAATACAGTCTCACTGGGTCAACAAAACAATTGTTGAAGCACAAGCTCATGTTGACTGTTACATTTCCTGCATATCTTTAATGCACTATAGTATGTATATTTCTATCCTGATGTTGGTATATTCTAACATAAAAATTCTAGAACATAGAAGCTGTTTAACTTTTTAAAAAATACAAATGTAAATGCATGCAAGCTGACAAATAAAAGTTTGCTACAAAAAGGATAATTAATTAGAATTACCACAATATCCTACTCTTCTGCATGAATTCCCACTATACTGGGAATGAAGTCCACAGAATGTTTCATGCCCCCCGGGCTCTATCTAACCTGTCTCCAATTACCTCTCCATCCACATCTCCTGCCTCTCTCCTCCTACCACTATACTTTAGCCATGTTGTCGTTTATGTTCCTTGAATAGCCAACTTTGTCTCTGCCTTACTCTTTGCACTTTCTCTTCACTCTCCTTGTAATGTTAGTTCCATGGCCTCACATTGCTTATACACTCTTGTCTTTCAGCTCTCAATTCAAAATTCAATTCCTTATTGACTATTCCTTCCAAATTAAATCCAGCATCCTGAAATCCTCTATTACAACACTTCATTTTATGTTCTTCATAGCCTTAACTCTATCTAAAAATCACCCACCATGTATTGGTTCATGTTATATTTTGCCTGTTTATCACCCCGGAATATGAATTGAAGTCTTATTTATTTATTCTCCACTATTTCCCAAACACTATTTCTCTATAAAACTGCCTGGAACACAGCAGAGCTCATTATATTTGCTTGAAAAAAAACCAGTAATTCATAGCATTTATATGCAAAGCATAGACTCTCAGAGGAGATAAAATATAATCACATCTAGATGGTGGGATAAATTGCTGTTGAAAATCTTCAAAATTATTTCCTTTATATGGATGCTTTGTCCATACAATGTACAAAAGAGATTTATTTTTTGTTTTTGTTTTTGGGGTTTTATTTCCATTAAATTGCCAGTACAAGTCAAACTTCCACAAAGCTTTGCAAGAACTTCCCAGGCCTGAAAAGGCAGCAAAGCTTTCCTCAAAAGAATAGAAACATGGCTCCTTGCATCATCTGTAGGCATATGCTTGTGCAGGTATAGAAGGCCTAAGTTATGGAATACACTGTTAACTATTGAACTACTAAAACAGGTTAAACTAAAAATAATGGCAAAATTCCCAACTCCCATGGTCAAAGGATCAAAGAGAATTGGAAGTACAGTAGTAAGAGATTAGATAAGGATAAGCAGTGTCATATTTTATCTCTTCTTAAATATGTATCCCATGTTGTAATCTCTGACCTGAAGTCCATCCTATGTTGGAAAATATCTAAGAAACATCCTGTCTAAGATAACATAAGCTCATTTAGGTTTTGGCATGTCTACACTCAGATTTACCCTTCTCCACAAAATGATCCACGCCCTCAGAGACCAGAAAATGTAAAATCATCTTTCATGTTTTCTTCTTTTCATGCCACATGCTCTCATATACCAAATTTCACCCACCCTGCCTCCTTGAAATGTCTTTTGGCTCTAGGCCTTATCTGAGACTAGATTCTTGGAGCCACCAGCTGGCTTAGATCCACATCATCTCACATCAAGACCATGATCTCATCCTCTCCTGAGATGAGCTGATCTCCCCAAAGCCTGATTCTAAACCCTGACTGAGATTTGGAAAGTGGCCTTACCTACTGAAATGTATCATCACTTTTATTCTCGGAATTGTTTGTCTGTATAAACAGCTTAGAGAAGCAAGCCAAAAGAAAGAATGTTCTAGGGGACTTGTTTTGGTGCTGCACGTGCATAACATTTTAATTAAAATTAAGGGGAGTGTGGAAATCCATTATCCAAATTAAAGAGTAAGATGAAGGGCTGATGAACTTTATTGGGGAGATGAGGGCTAAAGCTCACCCAACTCACTCTTTGCTGTCACTGATACTTAGGGCCCATTTTGCTTTGTTTCTATACATACTGGTCATAGTTTCTTATTTTTGCAATGTATAGCATAGTGTGTGTAGAGCATGAGGGGCTTTAGATTACAAGATTAAGATAAAAACCACGGCTCCTAACTAAATTCCAAACACTTGTTACTACAATACATTGTCTTATTCAAATTTAAACACAAGGACCCCTGATGGCATGTATCTCCTTATTTTTCCCGAAATAAAACTAATGTGGCTACCAAATAACCTAGAGTATGACTAAATTATAATTTAAAAATTGTTTTAATTAATAAGCTATTGCCCAATAAAATTTTGTAATAGAAACAATGTTTTCAAATGTCCTCAATAAAATAGTTATTTTGTTGGTTGAGGAATCTTGATATTTTAAGGAAACATCACAACCAAATTCAAACTTATTATTAATCTCAATGACAAAAATTTGAACCTCAATGAAAGCATACATTTTAAAGGAAAGTACAAGAGGTTGTTAACAGTTGTGATCAAGCCATTCTTAACAGTGGTCCCTCTGATACACTAGCTCAGCTGGCAAGAGTAGAGCCGACCAGCCTGACATTTAAGCTCACCACATGTGGGATAGTTAGTTCCAGTTTGCTTCATGACCACAAATTACATACCTAACTCTTGTCTACCAATTAAAGTGTATGACTTTGGTTGTGAGAATGGCCAAATAAAAGAATGTGGCTGTCTTGTGACAACATCTCTACTGGGAAAAACCACCTCAAACTCTCTGCCTTGTTGATGATGAATCAATAGTGCCATTGATACATAAATAAAGACAGCATTTTAATGCATTATACTGAAGGAGTCTCCAATTGTTTGTTTGATGTTAATTTTATAAAGAAAAGAGATGAACACATTTTTGAGAATGCATGAAAATATACATACTAAAATTTAATTTTACTGCTTTCCTAATACATCTCCTTCTTATTTCCAGTGACGATTTCAGATTGATTTCTGTCTATGAGACTAAACAGGGAAATAAAACAGTCCTGTGCATTTGCAAGATGCTGTCTCTTGAGAGTAGTCCCTCAGGATCATTTTTGAGAATATGTTGTATCAGCAAAGCAGAAGTGATCTGCACTCAAAGATTTTATATAATAACTATCAAAACCTTAGATAATGAAGAAACAATGGCAAGATATACTTTCTATCTATATAACTAGATAACATCCCTCCATATTTTAATCTCCTCTGGCACACTGAAAGAAAAAGAGAAAGGTAACAAGGATGGAATTGGAAAGAGAAAGGTAGCAAGGTAACAAAGATGGAATATGTCATCTAATCATCTCTTGGTGATTTTTAATTTAATTATTCTTTAATTTATCTACCTCTGAAAAATCCCTGTATTTCACTACTATTGCCACGAGGATGTCATATGTTAGCTTCTGGTAATTATGAGTCTTGCCTATCTGGTGGCATTTAGGATATTCTTTCCTGGAATATTAAGCTTACCCCACTTCATGCTTTCTGCTTGTCTCTATTACATAAACTTCTTAAAAAACCATAGTTTGTAGACTTACTATAGATTTTTAAAAGCATGACCAATAACCACAAGCTGGCTACATGTTTTTTGTTTGTGTCCAAACAAACTTCTGTGTAAATATGCATATAAATACTGCATTTAATATAAAGGACAGGTATGAGAAAGAATATTGTATGCAAAGAAAGACTACTAGTCCAGTACTCTAAAAGATCCTTACTCAGAAAGGACCTGGATGAGGTGATTCAGTGTTAACAGTCATGCCTGTAATACTAAGGCCTGAATTTCATGACAGCATCATGGACTTTGACTGCTCTCTACTGGATAGAAAATATATGAGGTCTTCTCAAATGGATAAGCATTTCTGAAGAGATGGTTTTTATCTTCTTTCTCTTCTCATATTAAGGTAGGTAAAGATTCCATTTCCTTGCTGTACTTCTTTATATGTAAGCTAACTGTATTATTATGTTATTTTCCACATTCCAAATTTCTGAATATTTTAAGATGATACATATACAATGATATATTTATCATAGCTTTATTTTTAAATGTGCTTTCTCCCAAATTTATTCCCAAGTCACTTCCAGCAAATGACATTTATATGATAATTTATTTCAACATATATAGCAATCAGTGTTCAACCAACAATGCTCCTATGTTGTTATTATTGAAAAGAAGCCCTCCATCACACACACACACACACACACACACACACACACACATTCATGAGATACTAACAATGCTTTGATGATCATTTTTGGTTTTAAAACTAACAAAACAATCACAATTTATTTTTGATACTAAAAAGCTAGAGATTAGAGTTTCATAAATGAAATATGATGCCTATGGGACACTGCCATCATAAGAAGAGGAAAGGTCACGTTGCCTTCCTGATGGAGGCAACTGTTCATTCCAAGCACTGATGTCATAGCTGCACTCCTGTAGGGTGATACTGAGTAGGAAACAGTTTTATTCCTTCATCAGTGTTCTCTGTGCTATTATATGAATAAAAAGTAAAGGCAACTCTGATAGAAAGAAATTTGGTTATGTAAAAAACATAATGAAAGCATAATGCAAAATGAAAATTAATACTTAGAGCTTTTCTGAAAATAACACCTAAAATAAGCCTTTTCCAGACATTTCCAAGATATACTTTCTAACTCCTTCTAATATTCAGGATTAAAAAAATCTGTAAAATATTACCTGAATTAAAAGAAGAGTCTTCAAACTGAGATATATGTATTTCTGGGGTACCTGAGGCTTTCTAAGGAATTCCCATGAAAGGATGATATTAAGGAAGTTTATTTCTGGTACCTCAACCTTTGTAAATTCATTTTTCCTACATATTTATCTGTCTGAGACTCCGGGAGCCTCCTTTTATAATGGACTTTTCGCCTATTGTTTTCAATAACCAGATTGGAAAAACCTCATAATTCACGTGGCGACAATACAAAGGTTTTGGCCCTGATAGTTGGGAATTAGCATGATAATAAATGCTGACATAAGGTGTTGCTGAACATTGCCTTTCCTCAAAAAAACTGCTGTAAAGGGCTCCAGTTGGTACCAACTCAAGTTGAGAACTCAGGATACACCTCCTGCCTCACACCTACCCCTGAACAACACTGTGGAGAACCAGCGGTGTTTTGTTACACTGTGTGTGTGTGTGTGTGTGTGTATGTGTGTGTGTGTGTGTGTGTGTGTATATATATATATATATATACTTAGCTTTATTTTAAAATGTACTTTCTCCCAAATTTATTACCAAGTCACTTCTAGCAAATGGAATACGTGTGAGATACCATATGTGCATATACACACATATATACAAGTATACACAGACACATATATGTGTGTGTACATGTATTGAAAGTATATATTTAGAATAAATAATTTGAAATAGAGTGTTTAATTTTACTTTTAGTAGATATTGTCAAATTTGCCTTTTGTAGATGCTGTACCACTTTATATTCTCAACAAAACCAAAGAAATATGTGGAAGATGTTTCTTCCACCTTGTTATTGAAGGTGGAAGAAACATCTTTTTTATAAACCAATAGGTGAAAAATGCAATCCTATCATTAATTTTCATTTCTTCAAATTATAAAATGAAGCATCTTTTCATGCATTTAGGAGCCAGACCAGGTGTGGTGACTCGTGCCTATAATCCCAGCACTTTGGGAGGCCAAGGCAGGAGGATTGCTTGAGTCCAGGAGTTCAAGACCAGCCTGGGCAACATGGCAAAACTCTGTCTCTACAAAAAAATACAAAAAAAATTAGCCAGGCATGGTGGTGCATGCCTGTATTTCCAGCTACTTAGGCGGCTGGAGAGCATTACTTAAGCCAGGAGCCCGAGGCTAAGATTGTGCCACTGCATTCCAGACTGGGCAACAGAGAAAACCCTCTCTCTAAATAAATAAATAAATAAAATTTAAAAATAAAGAGAGCCAAATCTTTCACGAATTTTTACATTATTTTTCTTATTTTTTTCTACTAAGTTCTATGTTATTCCAAAAATCTGTCTGTCTCCTCATATGCTGTGTCAATTTGTATAGCTTTTTTATTTTATTTTATTTTTTATTTTATTTATTTCTTATTTTATTTCCCTGTAGGGCTAGTCTCTCTTCTTTTTCAGAATTTCCTTCAATATTTTTTCATGTTATTTTATTTATTTTTTATTATTATACTTTAAGTTCTAGGGTACATGTGCACAACGTGCAGGTTTTTTACATAGGTATACATGAGGCATGTTGGTATGCTGCACCCATGAACTCTTCTTTTACATTAGGTATATCTCCTAATGCTATCCCTCCCCCCTCCCCCCACCCCATGACAGGCCCCAGCGTGTGATGTTTCCCACCCTGTGTCCAAGTGTTCTCATTGTTCAATTCCCACCCATGAGTGAGAACATGCAGTGTTTGGTTTTCTGTCCTTGCAATCGTTTGCTCAGAATGATGGTTTCCAGCTTCATCCATGTCCCTACAAAGGACATGAACTCATCCTTTTTTATGGCTGCATGGCATTCAATGGTGTATATGTGCCACATTTTCTTAATCCAGTCTATCAACACTGCACATTTGGGTGGGTTCCAAGTCTTTACTATTGTGAATAGTGCTGCAATAAACATGCATGTGCGTGTGTCTTTGTAGCAGCATGATTTATAATCCTTTGGGTATATACCTAGTAATGGGATGGCTGGGTCAAATAGTATTTCTAGTTCTAGATCCTTGAGGAATAGCCACACTGTCTTCCACAATGGTTGAACTAGTTTACAGTCCCACCAACAGTGTAAAAGTGTTCGTATTTCTCCACATCCTCTCCAGCATCTGTTGTTTCCTGACTTTTTAGTGATCACCATTCTAACTGGTGTGAGACGGTATCTCATTGTGGTTTTGATTTGCATTTCTCTGATGGCCAGTGATGATGAGCATTTTTTTATGTGTCTGTTGGCTACATACATGTCTTCTTTTGAGAAGCGTCTGTTCATGTCCTTCACCCACTTTGTGATGGGGTTGGTTTTTTTTTTTTTCTTGTAAATTTGTTTGAGTTCTTTGTAGATTCTGGATATTAGCCCTTAGTCAGATGAGTAGATTGCAAAAATTTTCTCCCATTCTGTAGGTTGCCTGTTCACTCTGATGGCAGTTTCTTTTGCTGTGCAGAAGCTCTTTAGATTAATTAGATCTCATTTGTCTATTTTGGCTTTTGTTGCCATTGCTTTTGGTGTTTTAGCCATGAAGTCCTTGCCCACACCTATGTCCTGAATGGTATTGCCTAGGTTTTCTTCTAGGGTTTTTATGGTTTCAGGTCTAACATTTAAGTCTTTAATCCATCTTGAATTAATTTTCGTATAAGGTGTAAAGAAGGGATCCAGTTTCAGCTTTCTACATATGGCTAGCCTGTTTTCCCAGCACCATTTATTAAATAGGGAATCCTTTCCCCATTTCTTGTTTTTGTCAGGTTTGTCAAAGATCAGATGGTTGTACATGTGTGGTATTATTTCTGAGGGCTCTGTTCTGTTCCATTGGTCTATGTCTCTGTTTTGGTACAAGTACCATGCTGTTTTGGTTACTGTAGCCTTGTAGTATAGTTTGAAGTCAGGTAGCATGATGCCTCTAGCTTTGTTCTTTTGGCTTAGGATTGTCTTGGCAATGTGGGCCCTTTTTTGGTTCCAAATGAACTTTAAAGTAGTTTTTTCCAATTCTGTGAAGAAAGTCATTGGTAGCTTGATGGGGATGGCATTGAATCTATAAATTACCTTGGGCAGTATGGCCATTTTCATGATATTGATTCTTCCTCTCCATGAGCATGGAATGTTCTTCCATTTGTTTGTGTCCTCTTTTATTTCGTTGAGCAGTGGTTTGTAGTTCTCCTTGAAGAGGTCCTTCACGTCCCTTGTAAGTTGGATTCCTAGGTATTTTATTCTCTTTATTCACAGCTGAATTCTACCAGAGGTACAAGGAGGAGCTGGTACCATTCTTTCTGAAACTATTCCAATCAATACCTCCCTAACTCATTTTATGAGGCCAGCATCATCCTGATACCAAAACCTGGCAGAGACACAATAAAAAAAAGAGAATTTTAGACCAATATCCGTGATGAACATTGATGCAAAAATTCTCAGTAAAATACTGGCAAACCAAATCCAGCAGTGCATCAAAAAGCGAATCCACCATGATCAAGTGGGCTTCATCCCTGGGATGCAAGGCTGGTTCAACATACACAAATCAATAAATGTAATCCAGCATATAAAGAGAACCAAAGACAAAAACCACATGATTATCTCAATAGATGCAGAAAAGGCTTTTGACAAAATTCAGCAGCCCTTCATGCTAAAAACTCTCAATAAATTAGGTATTGATGGAATGTATCTCAAAATAATAAGAGCCATTTATGACAAACCCACAGCCCATATCATACTGAATGGGCAAAAACTAGAAGCATTCCCTTTGAAAACTGGCACAAGACAGGGATGCCCTCTCTCACCACTCCTATTCAACATAGTGTTGGAAGTTCTGGCCAGGGCAATCAGGCAGGAGAAGGAAATAAAGGGTATTCAATTAGGAAAAGAGGAAGTCAAATTGTCCCTGTTTGCAGATGACATGATTGTATATTTAGAAAACCCCATCGTCTCAGCCTGAAATCTCCTTAAGCTGATAAGCAACTTCAGCAAAGTCTCAGGATACAAAATCAATGTGCATGTTATTTTCATATATTAATTTCATAGTTTCCCTCATGGTTTAAAAAAGATTCCATTCGTGTTTAATTCCGTTAGGAAAACTTTAGACTTAAAGTCAAGAAAGCATTTGGGGTGCTTAAATAAAAAGCTGCCTACTTTTCTCTGTGTCTGGAAGTACCTAGCAGCTGGCTTTGGTTCAACAGTTCTGAGATGTTAGGCCAAGGTCTCTCTTAGTCTTTTGGCTTGTTCCTCACGCATACAAAATGACGCCACCTCACAGGCATCTTATCCAACTTCCACTTAAATATCATTAGCAGAGAAGTGTCAGATGGCCACCTCCAACTTTCAGAAAGAGTAGAAAAGAGATATTTAGCTTTCCCAGCCTCTATAATGAAACAGAAGGCATTTGAGAATGGAGTAGTGTTGATAACCAATGTCCATTTCAGTGTGAAAAAGATAATCTTATTTAATGTGTAAGTTTTTAAAGAGAAGTAACATATATATGACACTGAGATATTTATGTCCAACTACCAGATATGACTTCTATTTATTCAGCTCCAATTTTATATCCCTGAGAAAAGTTTTCAAATATGTTTTGTATATTTCTTGTTAAGTTTGTTCCAGAAGTATTTATATTATTATTGTAAATAGAAGGTTTTGTTATATTTTGTAACTGATTGATGCTTGTAAAGAGAAAATCTGTTAATTTTTCATACATTATTTTTTGCCCGAGCAATTTAGTAAATTGTCTTATTTGTCCAATCTTTCAATGGATTATCCTGGGTTTTCTATGGATATAATCACAAAATTTGCAAATAAGCTAGTTTTACCTCCTTTATAATTCTTAAACTTTTTTCCTTGTCAGATTATGTTGGATAATAACCCCCTAACATTATTAAATAATAGATGCTGTATTAGTGAAGGTACAGGCTAAGCTACTATAAAAGAAAGTTACAAAAATACAGTGATTTAAGTAAGAAAGAAATTATTTTTCATCATGTAGAAGTCCAAAGTGAGTGACCTAGGACGGCGTGATTCTCAATGTATGGATTCTATCTCTTTTTCCAAAGGGGCTCCTGCCTTTGTCAACATTTCCCAACTAACAGCAAGAGAGAAAAAAGAATGCCCAGAACAAGGACCTTTATCTTCTTCAAGGAGATTTTCTGGAGATTGCACGCATGACTCCAAATACAACTCATTGTACAAAACTTAAGTCACATGGCCACAGCCACACTTAGCAGTTAAGCTAGAAAATACAGACTAGCTCAGCAACCATCTGTTACTAAATGGGAGAAGAAGTCAACAGATACAATATAGTTAGCATAAAGAACACCAATGCCTTCTTCCTCACTTTAATGAGAATGCTTCTAGACTTTCCCATTAGGTTTTGTGGTGGCTATTGTGTTAATAAAGTATTAATTTATTCCTACTTTATTAAAGGTTTTATTTGTATTAGAAATTAATGTTGAAGTTTATCAAATTTTTCCACATATATGGAGACTGTCATATGTTTTTCTTTTTCATCCAGCAATATACTGAATTATATTACATAAAATATATTTTCTAATAGTTTCTAATATTGAAACTATGCTTGTGTTCCTGATATGACTCTCTGCAGATATCCTTCCTTAAAGGGTCAAAAATTTAAAATAATTAAAATCAGATTCTTTAGAAAGATAAATTAAGGTCAAGTAGTCCTGATTGTTTAGGAGACAGGTTTACGAGATCCTTTGAGGCTTAAATTAAGCAGGGGACAAAATCTCAGATGTTTCCAGAGACTAGATGGGTAATGAATATAGATAAAACATGAGTGATGTCATCTGGGTGGGGTTAGTGTGACTGGGCAAGTCAGGGGAAAAGGGCAGATGCTACTCAGTTGCAACCTTGAGGAAATAGTCAATGCTTTTGATGCAATCTATTGTTAATTTTTTCTTTTTTTATTTTTTTATTATACTTTAAGTTTTAATGTACATGTGCACAACCTGCAGGTTAGTTACATATGTATACATGTGGCATGTTGGTGTGCTGCACCCATTAACTCGTCATTTAACATTACATATATCTCCTAATGCTATCCCTCCCCCCTCCCCCCACCCCACAACAGGCCCCAGTGTGTGATGCTCCCCATCCTGTGTCCATGTGTTTTCATTGTTCAATTCCCACCTGTGAGTGAGAACATGCAGTGTTTGGTTTTTTGTCCTTGAGATAGTTTGCTGAGAATGATGGTTTCCAGCTTCATCCATGTCCCTACAAAGGACATGAACTCATCATTTTTTACGGCTGCATAGTATTCCATGGTGTATATGTGCCACATTTTCTTAATCCAGTCTATCATTGTTGGACATTTGGGTTGGTTCCAAGTCTTTGCTATTGTGAATAGTGCCACAATAAACATACGTGTGCGTGTGTCTTTATAGCAGCATGATTTATAATCCTTTGGGTATATACCCAGTAATGGGATTGCTGGGTCAAATGGTATTTCTAGTTCTAGATCCCTGAGGAATCGCCACACTGTCTTACAAAATGGTTGAACTAGTTTACAGTCCCACCAACAGTGTAAAAGTGTTCCTATTTCTCCACATCCTCTCCAGCACCTGTTGTTTCCTGACTTTTTAATGATCGCCATTCTAACTGGTGTGAGATGATATCTCATTGTGGTTTTGATTTGCATTTCTCTGATGGCCAGTGATGATGAGCATTTTTTCATGTGTCTTTTGGCTGCATAAATGTCTCCTTTTGAGAAGTGTCTGTTCATATCCTTTGCCCACTTTTTGATGGGGTTGTTTTTGTCTTGTAAATTTGTTTGGGTTCATTGTAGACTCTGGATATTAGCCCTTTGTCACATGGATAGAATGCAAAAATTTTCTCCCATTCTGTAGGTTGCCTGTTCACTCTGATGGTAGTTTCTTTTGCTGTGCAGAAGCTCTTTAGTTTAATGAGATCCCATTTGTCAATTTTGGCTTTTGTTGCCATTGCTTTTAGACATGAAGCCCTTGCCCATGCCTATGTCCTGAATTGTATTGCCTAGGTTTTCTTCTAGGGTTTTTATGGTTTTAGGTCTAATATGTAAGTCTTTAATCCATCTTGAATTAATTTTTGTATAAGGTGTAAGGAAGGGATCCAGTTTCAGCTTTCTACATATGGCTAGCCAGTTTTCCCAGCATCATTTATTAAATAGGGAATCCTTTCCCCATTGCTTGTTTTTCTCAGGTTTGTCAAAGATCAGATGGTTGTACATGTGTGGTATTATTTCTGAGGGCTCTGTTCTGTTCCATTGGTCTATATGTCTGTTTTGGTACCAGTACCATGCTGTTTTGGTTACAGTAGCCTTGTAGTATAGTTTGAAGTCAGGTAGGTGATGCCTCCAGCTTTGTTCTTTTGGCTTAGGATTGACTTGGTAATGCGGGCTCTTTTTTTGGTTCCATATGAACTTTAAAGTAGTTTTTTCTAATTCTGTGAAGAAAGACATTGGTAGCTTGATGGGGATGGCATTGAATCTATAAATTACCTTGGGCAGTATGGCCATTTTCACAATATTGATTCTTCCTCTCCATGAGCATGGAATGTTCTTCCATCTGTTTGTATCCTTTTTCATTTCATTGAGCAGTGGTTTGTAGTTCTCCTTGAAGAGGTCCTTCACATCCCTTGCAAGTTGGATTCCTAGGTATTTTATTCTCTTTGAAGCAATTGTGAATGGGAATTCACTCATGATTTGGCTCTCTGTTTGTCTGTTATTGGTGTATAAGAATGCATGTGATTTTTGCACATTGATTTTGTATCCCGAGACTTTGCTGAAGTTGCTTATCACCTTACGGAGATTTTGGGCTGAGACGATGGGGTTTTCTAAATATACGGTCATGTTATCTGCAAACAGGGACAATTTGACTCCCTCTTTTCCTAAATGAATACGCTTTATTTCCTTCTCCTGCCTGATTGCCCTGGCCAGAACTTCCAACACTATGTTGAATAGGAGTGGTGAGAGAGGGCATCCCTGTCTTGTGCCAGTTTTCAAAGGGAATGCTTCCAGTTTTTGCCCATTCAGTATGATATGGGCTCTGGGTTTGTCATGGATAGCTCTTATTATTATTTTGAGATACATCCCATCAATACCTAATTTGTTGAGGGTTTTTAGCATGAAGCATTGTTGAATTTTGTCAAAGGCCTTTTCTGCATCTGTTGAGATAATCATATGGTTTTTGTCATTGGTTCTGTTTATATGCTGGATTACATTTATTGATTTGTGTATGTTGAACCAGCCTTGCATCCCAGGGATGAAGCCCACTTGATCATGGTGGATAAACTTTCTGATGTGCTGCTGGATTCAGTTTGCCAGTATTTTATTGAGGAGTTTTGCATCGATGTTCATTAGGGATACTGGTCTAAAATTCTCTTTTTTTGTTGTGTCTCTGCCAGGCTTTGGTATCAGGATGATGCTGGCCTCATAAAATGAGTTAGCGAGGATTCCCTCTTTTTCTACTGATTGGAATAGTTTCAGAAAGAATGGTACCAGTTCCTCCTTGTTCCTCTGGTAGAATTTGGCTGTGAATCCGTCTGGTCCTGGACTTTTGTTGGTTGGTAGGCTATTAATTATTGCCTCAATTTCAGAGCCTGTTATTGGTCTATTCAGCAATTCAACTTCTTCCTGGTTTGGTCTTGGGAGGGTGAATGTGTCCAGTAATTTATCAATTTCTTCTAGATTTTCTAGTTTATTTGCATAGAGATGTTTATAGTATTCTCTAATGGTAGTTTGTATTTCTGTGGGATTGGTGGTGATATCCCCTTTATCATGTTTTATTGTGTCTATTTGATTCTTCTCTCTTTTCGTCTTTATTAGTCTTGTTAGTGTTCTATCAATTTTCTTGATCTTTTCAAAAAACCAGCTCCTGGATTCATTGATTTTTTGAAGGGTTTTTTATGTCTCTATTTCCTTCAGTTCTGCTCTGATCTTAGTTATTTCTTGCCTTCTGCTGGCTTTTGAATGTGTTTGCTCTTGCTCCTCTTGTTCTTTTAATTTTGATGTTAGGTGTCAATGTTAGATCTTTCCTGCTTTCTCTTGTGGGCATTTAGTGCTATAAATTTCCCTGTACACACTGCTTTGAATGTTATTGTTAATTTTTTCAAGCAATGTAAATCTCATATTTTTATACAAAATCTCTCAATTTAGGCCAGGCGTGGTGGCATACACCTTTAATCCCAGCACTTTGGGAGGCCAAGGCCAGTGGATCACAAGGTCAGGAGTTCAAGACCAGCCTGGCCAAGATGGTGAAACCCTGTCTCTACTAAAAATACAAAAATTAGTCGGGCGTGGTGGCACACAACTGTAATCACAACTACTCGGAAGGCTGAGGCAGGAGAATCACTTGAACCTGAGAGGCTGAGGTTGCAGTGAGCTGAGATGGTGCCACTGCATTCCAGCCTGGGTGACAGAGCAGGACTCCATCTCAAACAAAACAAAACAAAACAAAACAACCTCTCAATTTATAAACACTGACAGCTAATTACACACACACACACACACACACACACACACACACCAGTACACAGGCCAAAGAAAACACAGCTACAGAATGGATTAGCCTACCATTGGTTGCCTCTAGTTTAAAAGATATCTACCAGATCTATAAGGAACTCACACTGAATCAGCAAGAAAAAGACAAATAATCCCATCCAAAGGTGGGCAAATGACACAAATAGACATTTCTCAAAAGAAGACATAAAAATGGCCAAGAAACACATGAAAAAAAATACTAAGCATCGCTAATTATCAAGAAAATGCAAATTAAAACCACTCCTACAAGAATGGCCATTATTAAAAAGTCAAAAAAGCAAGAGATATTGGTGTGGGTGTGGTGAAAGGGGAGAGTTTATTCACTGCTGGTGGGAATATAAATTAGGACAACCTCTCTGGAAAACAGTAAGGAGATTTCTTATAGAGCTAAAAGTAGATCTGCCATTAGATCCAGCAATGTCACTACTGGATATTTACCCAAAAGAAAAGAAGTCATTATATTTAAAAAAAGGCATATGCACACAAATGTGGATTGCAGCACCCTTCACAATTGCAAAGATATGGAACCAACCTAAGTGCTCATAGACCAATGAGTAGATGAAGAAAATGTGGTTTATATACACCATGGAATATTGTTCTACCATAAAAAGGAGTGAAAAAATGTATTTTGCAGCAACTTGGATGGAGCCAGAGGACCTTATTCTAAGTGAAGTAACTCAGAAATAGAAAACCCAATGCCTTATGTCCTCACTTATAAGTGGGAGCTAAGCTATGGGTATGCAAAGACATACACAGTGATATAATGGACTTTGAAGACTCAGAAGTGGGGGAATGGGATGAGGGTGTGGGATAAAAAGCTACGTATTGGGTAAAACATACACCACTTGCATGACAGGTGCACTAAAATCTTAAAATTCACCACTATGTAATTCATCCATTTAACCAAAAACCACTTGTACCCCAAAAGCCATTGGAAAAAAAGGTTTTTTAAAAATATATTTATCCCAGCCTAGGAGAAAGTTTAATGGGAAGGGTAGGAGGCAATATAGCTCTGAATTTATGAAGTGGCAGGTAGCAGGACCAGCCCTGGTGGAGATCTCCTGGGCTGACCAACACCACAGAGCTATCTACATGTATGCACTGACAGGACTGGTGCCTGCTCAAAGAGATCTGCTCAGGGCTCAGGCCATGAGAGTCCCACAGCTTTGGATGATGTTGAGGATTGCCTTCCCCAAAGCATTGCTTTGATAAGCTCCACAGTGGAGTAACAGTCCAAGCAGAGGACCCAGTGTATGGCCTCCTAACCCACCCCCTACTCCAAAGAAGAAAATCTGAGATATTTTGTATGGCTACTAGTAGCTGAATTAAAAATCAGAAGAAACATGAGATGGTATGATTTTCCCCACATTATATTCTTCTTGATAGTTATCTCTCCGGTCAATACAGTTTAGCTCACAGTCATAAATTTCTAGAAGAATCATTTCTCTGCAGTTATCCCATCTTCACCTCCTCTTCTATTCCATTTTCCTCATATGCCACAAAGTAAACCATTATACAAGATTATTCCTCTTTACTTCATACCCATTGGTGCTAACACGTTCTTCAAAATATGGGCAAGCAATGGAATTCAACAAGCTTTTATCAAGTATTTATTATGTAGAGACTAACAGATGATCTTTGAGATGAGATGCCAAAGAGCTTAAATCTAGTCTATAATGTGTGTACAAATTATCCTAAAATAAGGTAATATGTGACAAGTATCACAGGAGAGTCAAACAAAAATGCTATAGAAGGAAGAAGAGCCCATTTCCATAAAGATGATCGAAGAATGCTTAGTAAATGACTTAGTAATTGTGCTGTCCCTATAGGGTCAATAGGTCTTTGATAGGTGGAGAAAGGAGGCACAGGTAAAGAATACATAAGAAAGAAAGACATGAAAAAATGCTCATCATCACTGGCCATTAGAGAAATGCAAATCAAAACCACAATGAGATACCATCTCACACCAGTTAGAATGGCAATCATTAAAAAGTCAGGAAACAACAGGTGCTGCAGAGGATGTGGAGAAATAGGAACACTTTTACACTGTTGGTGGGACTGTAAACTAGTTCAACCACTGTGGAAGTCAGTGTGGCAATTCCTCAGGGATCTAGAACTAGAAATACCATTTGACCCAGCCATCCCATTACTGGGTATATACCCAAATGACTATAAATCATGCTGCTATAAAGACACATGCACACGTATGTTTATTGCGGCATTATTCACAATAGCAAAGACTTGGAACCAACCCAAATGTCCAACAATGATAGACTGGATAAGAAAATGTGGCACATATACACCATGGAATACTATGCAGCCATAAAAAAGGATGAGTTCATGTCCTTTGTAGGGACATGGATGAAATTGGAAATCATCATTCTCAGTAAACTATCGCCAAGAACAAAAAACCAAACACCGCATATTCTCACTCATAGGTGGGAATTGAACAATGAGATCACATGGACACAGGAAGGGGAATATCACACTCTGGGGACTGTGTTGGGGTGGGGGGAGGGGGGAGGGATAGCATTAGGAGATATACCTAATGCTAGATGACGAGTTAGTGGGTGCAGCGCACCAGCATGGCACATGTATACATATGTAACTAACCTGCACAATGTGCACAAGTACCCTAAAACTTAAAGTATAATAAAAAAAAAAAGAAAGAAAGACTAGGAGATGAGAAGGACATTAAATTACAAAGCAGTTTGGTTTATTTGGAGCATGGGGAAACAGCTGAGCTTTAAGTAAGTAAATTTGGTTGTAAAGAGATCAAAGAGATTTGATGGCTCATACAAGGAATTTTGAATCTATTCTTCAAGAAATGGAAAGCAGAAGATTGATGAGCTCTGTAGACTGCAAAAGGGGACTAGAGCCCGAAGCAAAGAATCTCTGAACTCTGAGTGCACGACTGGTAGGAGACCAGATAGACTGCCATATGTCTTCCAGCTACATGGACTATGTTATTCTTCACTTTGGATGTAAAATGCACTGGTGCAAATTACATCTTCCCAAAATAAAATAGGAAGTAATTATTAGTACCTCCTCATCTGGGATGGTAAGAGTTAAAAAAGATTAGACATATAAAGCATTTAACACAATAACTGCACATAATAAAATAGTAAGTCCTCAGTAAATGTTAACTATTATTAATATTATTAATTTTAAAATATTTTAAAGATAACAATTAGTTGGGTCTTTGTTGTTACACACAGTGAATTGTAAGCAGTCCTCAGATTTTTGCAGCTATCCAGAATAATTATGTCATCTCTTCTGATGGCCCAGCATATAAATATCAAGTAATGTATTGTAGGTGTTGATATATGCAAGGGGAAAATTCGGGAGGCATGTACATGAACCTGCTAATGTGCTAGGAAAGATTTTCTCTAGGAGTTGTGATTACAGGAGGCTCTCACATTCTATGACAAACATATGTAAGATGTTTACATTTTTTGACAATTGCTGATGAATTTCATTAAAAGAAAATAATAGTAAAAAATAAAATATATAGCAAAGACAAGTTTGTGCTTTACTTATTCCCCATTTTAGTAACAACAAGTTGTGAGTTCCATGAAATGTACGTTCGGGACTACGTTCCTTCTCAGATTTGTGGTTTCTGGGGCATGCAATAATATATCTAGCATTCTGTTATATGATTCTTCATGCCATCATATTTAGAAATTACAACAGAAAATGGAAGTATTAAAGACAGAGTTTGGAAAATGTTAATAATTTGGCAATATTCTCTGGACTTTTCATACCACAAGAATTCTCAAACAACTACTCAATTGTTTATCTGAAAATAAATATTATCAAGTACATAGGCCTTTTCTCAGTTCCAGTAAATGAGTTAACATTTTTCAATTTTCCAAGGATAATTTCCAAGCTTTCATCCAATGGGTTAGCATTAAAAACTAATTTTGACATTGTGTCTTCATTACTTCTACTATGTGCACATATATTTATTTTAAACAGATATTTTGGTATTTGAACTTAAAAATGCATGGTTGAAGTTCTCTGTTAATGGTTTTATAATTTTTTTATGCACTTCATCAAAATATTTGCAAAATTGCTTCAAAGAAAGGCAGTCACGTCAACCGTTTTACAGTAATTTCACCTCCCCACCTTCACCCTAACCTCAAAGAAATCTTTCGGTGCAGGGAAAAAGCTAAACTTCTATAAATTTGATTTATTTGTACATTGCAAATAACCAGCTAAATATAAAATTTGTTTTCTAAAAAAATTAGAATCTCAAAAATGATATACTCAGAAAGAATTTCTTAAGCAATTTAGGCCCAAAGATTCATGTGAATGTCTCTAGGACACACAGCTGTTTCGTGGCGGGGTTTGGGCCAGCACCTGTGTATCTTGATGCTCACTTCCATCCTCTTCTGGTTTTTATGCACAGGAAACTTCCCTGACACTAACTTTAAATCTATTTATTCATACCACATTTATTACCTAGCCTCTATAATGATCAAAGAATGCCCATTTGAACAGGCAATGCATTTGAACAGGAATCTCTTTGAAAGGGGTGCTACAGAAATGGGTAAAAAAAGGTGCAAAATCTTGTTATTGTTTTTATTATTGTTATTTTAACATATATCTCCTCCTAAATTTTCATTATTAACCCTTAGCTGCTATTCTTCTGATATGAAATTCTAAGAGTTTATTGTTACGGTTTTGGTAGATTCTGAAATGTGGCATAGGCAATGAAACAAAAAGTCGTATTGCTTTGTAAGGTCAGATGAGGAAGGAAGTAAAGTGTCCCCTGTGTCTGCCTGATTATTCTTCAAGATCAAGTTCTGCTCAGAATCTGAACCCAGAAAACAAAATGATTGCTTCTATCTGTATGAGTTTGATCAAATTGGAGCTAACACTTTGTTGGTTAAGATTATCATTAACTGTGAAGCAGAATTGCTTCGAGTTAATCTAGCCACTTGTGAAGACAAGCAGGAAAAGAGCATAGTTTTCTTGAGTCACCTGGCTTTTGTTTCATATTTAATCATTATATCATTTAAATTTTAATTTTTTTGCATCTGACTTATACTCAAAATCTGCCATAATACTCATTTTTAATATCTTAACATATCTTATAGTATACAATAAAATTTTTCTTTCCCCCAAATACCAAAACTCTTATAATGTTTGGAGAAAAACCTTTGAGGAACTAAGTTTCCAGAGTCTACAGCAAAATCAAGACAATCTTTAATTATTTTGAGTATTTCTTATGTATGGAGTTCTAGAAAGTATCTCTGAAAAAAAACTCAGGTATAATTTAATTCACTGGACACAAACCTTTACTAAGAAAAAATTGCTTATAACATACTTCTAATTTAGTTTATAATTTTTCAGAAATTATCTAATTCACAGCTGATATTAAATGAAATACTGTAGAATAAAAAGGTAATGTTCTTTGATAATGTAATTAAGCTAAATACTTTAAATAGCACCAAGTAAAGTATTGCTGAATACACACCTAGTACTCTACATATTACTATGAAATATACATTATTTACTTAACATTATACTAATAAGCTATCTTTCAAACTCCATGAAATTAACTTAGAAGCTAAATGTTTGAAGCATTCCCTTACAAAATAGTATTACTTTATACACGTAAGTTAATTATTTGAAAAGTCTTTCAAAAGAGAAGCCAAGGAAATGTGTTTCTTCCTACATGTATTTAGATATGACAATTTCTGCATTGGGACATTATTGATATAGAATAATTAGATTTATTCTTTAGATCTTCTTGATGATGTGTCTTAACATACATTAAAACTGGCATTCTTGGGAGCCATTTGCAAGGAAAAAAACGGACAATTTCTCAGAGGAAGGTCTCTTGGCAAAGGATTTTTACCAGTTTTATTAACCACATTCAGAAGTTGTTCTTTCTCACCATTCAGAACAACATTTTACATGCTGTCCACGTGAATTATGGCTGTGGCAAATCAAAATAAAGCTGGAGGATGTGTAACAGCCAAAAATCCAGTAGTTGTTATATTATTTTAAAAATAAAAAAATGAAGTAAAATGAAAGAAAGTGAGAAAAATATCATAATATATTTAATATCTGTGTTTTTAATGCTAAGGAAATAAAATTATTAATAAAACTACCCAATAGTTTGATCTATGCACACTATATTGCAATGTGTTATTTAGAAATTGTACAATATAAGTTGTATATGCATGTTAACTAAAAATACTACATGTTTGTATCAGTCCGTTCACACACTGCTATAAAGAAATACCTGAGACTGGGTAAATTATAAAGAAAAGATGTTTAATTGGCTCACAGTTCTGCAGTCTGTATGGAAAGCATGGCTCAGGAGGCTTCAGGAAACTCACAATCATGACAGAAGGTGAAGGTGCTACACACTTTTAAACAACCAGATCTCATGAGAATTCACTCACTATCACAAGAACAACAACAGAGAAATCCACCCCCATGATCCAATCACTTCCTACCAGGCCCCTCTCCTAACATTGGGGATTACAATTTGACACGAGATTTGGGTGGGGACACAAATCCAAACCATATCAATGTTTATACAGCATTTTTCTTGGAAGTAAAATAGGGAGAAGATAGCTTTGGATTTTTTTCACTGGATATGAAAATGTAAAATGATTAGTTCATGGGCTTGATCTAGATGCTGAGGTAGGACCCTCCAAATTCTTTAGACCAAGGGGAGCACACCCAAGCAATGTGCTTTGTCCCAGTCTAAAGCTAAAAAGGAAAGTCTACTATGGACCTACAGGTAAGCTGATGGCCTGTATCACAGTTATGTCTCAGTGGATTGTCAGTGTTTTGTGTTTTTCTCCATTATTAGCAGTTATCGATTAATGCTAGGTAGGTTGCTCTTTCTTTTTTTCCTTTTCTTTTTCTTTTCTGTTTTTATTTTTTATTTTTTAAGAGATGTGATGTCACTATGTTTCCCAGGCTGGAAGCAATCCTTCCTTCTGTGCCTCCCAAGCAGCTGGGACTAAAAGCATACCCTACCATGGCTGGCTCTGATTATTCTTTTATTATTTTGCCTTGTGTTATTTTCTAGTGTCTTTAATTCTTTGTTATTATCAAGTTATTTTTCACTGCAAAATAGGACCGTGGAAGATCAGCAACTAACAAATTATGTTCCCTATTGAAATGGGCCATAGTAAAAAAGATTTGAGAACTATTACTGAGACACAATTTCTGGTACACCATAGGCTACCTATCTGTTACCATTTCAGAGAAAATTTCGAACCCAAAGTGTCACCTGCAAGCTCAGATAATAGAATTTCAAGTTTAGAGATATATTGCTCCACACAGAACATGATAATCTAGTAAACACCTGTTTAAATAGAAAAAACCTAAAAGACAAGTACTTTGTGTGTTATTACTTAATTAAGTAAAAATTGCTTTACTATTTTGGCTTCCAAAATAACACTTATCTCTAATCAAAATGGCAGAAGAGACAAATTTTGAGTTTAAGGGGTGAGTTAAGTGATGACTGGTAATATTCACTCTAAAGATGTTCTTTTGAACCTTAAGTGCAAAAATAAGGTTATGAAGATTGCCAAGTAACAGGATAGCAAGGATGAATACTCCAGGTATAACACACAACATGTGGAAAGAATCTTCAGGGCATTAAGAAGATGGCAGAGCACAAAATAAGCTAAAGAGATAGACAAGGATCAGGAAGGTAAGAACATGCATGCCATGGTGAAAGAGTATAAATTTTACTTTGGACTTAACAGGGAGTCATTGAAGGGATGTAAGCAAAGGAAAGAAATGACTAGAATCTAGTCATAGCCTTGCTTCTCAGTGACTTAAATTCAGGTCAATTTATTTGATGAAATTCCTGTCCAACTGTTTTAGCCAAGGCAAACAGATGAACAAACAAACAAAAAACCTACAAACTTTTTTCAAAAACAAAAGGTATTCAGAACCAACACATACACATACATCAAATAAAACAGAACACTCTGGCTGAAGAGTTGCCTGCTTGGCCCTTCTACTCTTTGCAGCAATTTGAGACTCTTCCACAAAATCCCCAGAGCTCCATGGATTACAGTGTAAAAAACCACTGGCTTTACATATCTGCTTCCTCAACTGTGCCAAATTCCATAATCTCTAAAAGGCTTAACATACATTTTTTTCTATAGAGCCTTACACAGTTGATTTCCCCCTATAGACATTTTAAAGCACCCTCTTAATCATTTAATTGTGTAAAGTTGTCAAAATTGTACTTCATCTTGCTGCAGGGGAGCTTGCTTTGGTTTAAAAACATCCTTCCAGAGAGTAACTTTAAAAGGGGGGATGTCGAGATATAGTTGTTAGACTAAGTGCAAGAACCTCACTGCATCTTAAACAGTTGTGCATGCTAAGGCCCAAGTAAAAGGATGGGATTATTAACTTGCAGTACTTAAAAGTTTTAAAAATCTCAACTATCAAAATCATGCTTCAAACATAAAAGCAAGTGTGTTATCGGGAAAGACAACTAGTGTGATTTTGTTGCCCTTCAGGTTTATTCATCTCAAACATTGTATTCCAGATATCACCTTTTAAGGAAAGCATTATTTCTATTCATTTGTTCAATATCTAATAAAAGTCTCATGTTGTATAGTTCTTTTAGTTTAGCTAACACTATCCTGGAGAAATACTTTGACTTTTCATTATAAAAGGTAAAAATATACATTTTGAAGAAAAAATTAGGAGACAACAACATCTTTGGGATATGCTGAGATGTCAGAAGATGTATCTGATCTCCAGTCCCAGTGTACTATATGGCCCTTCCAGCATATAGAGCATCCTGCCGTTCTGTGAAAAAAGAAAAGGGATGCCAGCAAAATACTAAGAAACAAAAGCAATTCAGGATTTAGCACTTTAGAACAAAAATAATTTAAGTGGGAAAAAAATTAATTTAAAAATTCAAATCCTGTAAGATTCAGCTTGAAATTTATGACCCAAAAATAGGTGCACATGTTATACAGAATAGTGGCCACTCAAATAAGTCCATATCCTAATCAGAAACTGTGAGTATGCTACCTTATATGGTAAAAGGCAGATGTGACTCAGTTAAGGATCTTGAGATGAAGAGATCATCCCGGATTATCCTGATAGGTACCATGTAATCATAAGAACCTTTGTGATTAAGAGAGAGACAGGAAGATTAGAGTTAGAAAAGAAACAGAGATGCCATGATAGAAAGACAGAGTCAAAGCCAGAGATTCCCAGATGCTATGTTTCTAGCTTTGAAGGTGGAGGAAGGCATCACTAGAGCGGGAATACAGGTGGCCTCTGGAAGCTAAAAAAAGACAAGGAAACATTCTCTCCTAAAGCCTTCAGAAGAAACGTAGCCTTGCTGACCCATTTTGGATTTCTAACAAACAGCCAGATCATAACCTGTTTTTTTTTTTTTTTTTTATAATCCAATGTTTGTCGTAATTTGTTGCCAGAGCAAAAGGGAATTGGTACAGGTTCTGGCACTGTGAGTGGGGTACTGCTGTAACAAATATTTAAATACGTAGACAAGGCTTTGAAACTGGGTAATGGGCTAGGAGAATTCTAAGGAACATGATAGAAAAACTAGGTTGCTTGGAGCATAATGCGGATTAAAGGCACTGCTGGTGAGGGCTCAGAGTGAAGTGAGGAGTATGGTAGAGAAAACCTGTATTAGCCCAGAAAATAATAAAATCATCATAAGCCATCTGTTGGTAAAAATATGAATATTAAAAGCACTGCTGATGAAGTCTGAGAAGAAAATAAAGAACATGTTATTTGAACCTTGCTATATTGTGGCAGAAAAAAATTAGTCGATTTATTTCCTACAGTGATGTGGAAAGCAGAACTTGTAGTGGATGAGCACGTATATTTAGTTCAGGAGATTTCCAGGCAAAACGTTGACAGTCCAACCCAGTTTCTCTTTGCTGCAAATATAGTAAAATGTGAGAGGAAAGAGACAGACTGTGAGAAGAACTGTTAAGCACAAGAAAGTTGGACTTAATGATTTGAGAACCTATCAGCCAATCCGGAATTGCAAAACACGCTAAAATTGGGAGATTTCTTGTTAGGAAAGTGTTCTCTGAAGAGAAAGTCAAGCGCGTGAAACTTTTTCTAGGTGCCTCAGAAGGACTAAAACATCAGAATGTTCATTCTCACAGAAGACACTGTGAAAAGATTAGACTCATAAATTGCCACATATCTCAGATATCTTAGCAGAAACAAAGAATATAGATACGGTTATTCAGGAACAATCAGTGGAGGAGCCTTTTGTCTAATAAGTAAGTGCCTGTGATATACACAGGAGACTCACAAGATTCTTGAGAATTATATATCAGCAGAAAGAGTGCAACTTGGATTGAAAAGGATGGAGAAAGGACAAAATGTTAAAAGGCTGTAAAACTCCCAATTCTACAGGCAGGAAACAGGTGGATAAAACTACCTATCTGCAAAAAGAAGAAGATGAAGAAGGAGGAGGAGGAGGAGGAAGGGGAAAAAAGAGAGAAAGAGAGAAGGAAGGAAGGAAGCAAGGAAGGAAGGAAGAAAAAGTAAGAAGGAGAAAGAAGACAGAAAAAAGAGGAAGAAGAAACAAGAAGAAGGAAGAAGAGGAAGGAGGAAGAAGGAAGAAGAAGAAAGAAGAAAGGAGGAAGTCAGTGTGGCAATTCCTCAGGGATCTAGAACTAGAAATACCATTTGACCCAGCCATCCCATTACTGGGTATATACCCAAAGGACTATAAATCATGCTGCTATAAAGACACATGCACACGTATGTTTATTGCGGGACTATTCACAATAGCAAAGACTTGGAACCAACCCAAATGTCCAACAATGATAGACTGGATTAAGAAAATGTGGCACATATACACCATGGAATACTATGCAGCCATAAAAAATGATGAGTTCATGTCCTTTGTAGGGACATGGATGAAATTGGAAATCATCATTCTCAGTAAACTACTGCAAGGACAAAAAACCAAACACCACATGTTCTCACTCATAGATGGGAATTGAACAATGAGAACACATGGACACAGGAAGGGGAACATCACACTCTGGGGACTGTTGTGGGGTGGGGGGAGGGGGTAGGGATAGCATTAGGAGATATACCTAATGCTAAATGATGAGTTAATAGGTGCAGCACACCAGCATGGCACATGTATACATATGTAACTAACCTGCACATTGTGCACATGTACCCTAAAACTTAAAGTATAATAATAATAAAATTAAAAAAAGAGAGGAGAAGAAGGACCTCAAATGTGGAGCCATGAACCAAATGGGCAGGGCAATGGGCTTAGAGAATGGAGCAATGGGCCACAGGGGATAATTTCCAGGCTTTAATCCTAAGGAAATTCGGCCAGTTGTATTTTGAAATTGCTCAGGACAGTGATTCCATTTATTTCTCTCTATTTTCTTTAATGAAACTTTTCTACTTTTTAAGTAGGAATGTCTATAGTTGTTAACCTATCCCTGTCCCATTATTTTACTTTGGGAGCAGATAATTTGTTTTCTTTTTTCACAGGTCCACAGACAGAGAGGAATTTTTCCCTAGGAAGGATTATGGCTAGAGCCTCAACAATGACTAATTTAGATGATGAAGATAATGATATTTGGTACTTTAGAAATGATAAGTCTTAAATGAGATCTTGAACTTTAATTTATACTATAAAAGAATTGAGATTTTGGGGGACCTTGGGATGGCATAAATGTACTTTCGATGTGAGACAGATGTAAATTTTTGAGAGGCAGAGGGCTGACTATGGTATACACAGTAACTGGCTTCCCAAAGATGTTCATGCCCAGTAATAAGAAACATTAGTTTGGAAGAACCTTCAAAACTGATGCCACGTTTTCCTATCACAGAATAAATAAAAATTCAATAGAGGAAAACTCTACTGCTGAGTTAGATGGAGTAGTTTGCTAAAGATGAACACTCCCAACAAAGAATAACTAAAAGCTAAATAACATACAAAATGTATGTGTTTAAAGCCAACAGGAAGCATGGGAATTACTGAACACCAGAGGAATTAATAATTCAGAGAGGAATGAGACTAGAGGTGATATGTAACCAGACATATCTGATAGCTCTTGCCAGATATCTAATATTTTTACCTCCAGATTCATTCTTCTCACGTCTTCATTCTGCTCTCTTCCTACTGGATTCCAGTGGGGTTTGGCCAATGGGAACCACAGAAAAACAAAATGGAGGAAAAGAGTGGTGACAAGATATTGACTCCCCTAAAATTTTTCCTGGAGAGTCATCTTAGGTTGGCTGCATCCCTTGAATAATTAAGGCTCCTTCCAAGTCAGCCTTTACTGCTAAATTGTCTTTGCTTATAGGTTCTGGTAGCCAATTCTTCCCTCACTTTTAGGGTTTGCTGCTAGCTCTGTGTGTTTGCACTATCACTTTTGGTGTCTGTACATTCACCCACATCTTCGTAATTAGTTTCTGTGTAAATAAACTATCCCTGAAGTACACTAACTTGAGTGTGCCATTTGCTTCTTGTAGGGATTTTATGAATATAGAGCCCTTATGCATCCTTGTGCATCCTACTGTGTTTCATGGAGGCAGAAAAGTGCAGCTTCTTAAGCCACTAAGAGCAGTAGGACATGGCCCATTAGCTCCATTAGTCCTAGTGGCCTTTCACATAGACAGAAATGGGAGTAACAGTAACTGGGCAAAAATCAGATGGGAAGGTAGATTTCTTTGCAGATGCTAGCACCAACAGATGGCTACCAACAACCAGATCCCTCATTACCTAATACCCAGCCCCCAAACCCTTAGCATTGCAAAGCCCTCCAGAAGCATAATAGGTCAGAAAGTGTAAATTAAGTTATTATAGAAACAAAATTATTTTATTTTACCTTAACTTATAGACTAAAACAAGCATTTACATTATACAGTTCACATGAAACCTGGAAATTTTGAAGGTATTTTGGACTATCCGCTATCCTTAATTCTTTATCAACTAGTAAATGAGTACTACCATTTTTCTTGCAAAACATCTTTTAGATCTATTTTGTCCTCTGTTTTTATTATTAGCTACACATTTGCTTGGGTGCGTATTCCTCATTCCTGAATTGTTGCAGCAACTTCTTAACATGGATTCCACATTAATCTAGAAAAACTTAGATTGCCCTCAGTCTACTCACTTCTAGCATGAAATCATCATGAGTATATTTGGTAGTGACAAATATACACAAGAATAAGTATTTTTTTAATATTCATCCATCAGGTAATTTATTCCATATCCTCAGTTAGAGAAAGTAAAGACATTGAAAGAAACCAAGAAAATCTCTCTTTATAGAAATCAGGAGTGAGGGAAAGACATACATCTCTAACCAACATAAACTTAACTTGTTCTGTTTTCTTATTCTTAAATGGATGTGAAGCATCAGAATTATTCCAGATCAACTTTTGTGGACAGTGAACAAAAATGTATTTTTACAAAATACTATGATCTACAAAGTCGTTTCATATACTTTTTATTTTTTATTTTTTATTTATTTTTATTTATTTATTTATTTTTTATTATTATTATACCTTAAGTTTTAGGGTACATTTGCACAATGTGCAGGTTAGTTACATATGTATACATGTGCCATGCTGGCGTGCTGCACCCATTAACTCGTCATTTAGCATTAGGTATATCTCCTAATGCTATCCCTCCCCCATCCCCCCACCCCACAACAGTCCCCAGAGTGTGATGTTCCCCTTCCTGTGTCCATGTGTTCTCATTGTTCAATTCCCATCTATGAGTGAGAATATGCGGTGTTTGGTTTTTTGTCCTTGCGGTAGTTTACTGAGAATGATGATTTCCAATTTCATCCATGTCCCTACAAAGGACATGAACTCATCATTTTTTATGGCTGCATAGTATTCCATGGTGTATATGTGCCACATTTTCTTAATCCAGTCTATCATTGTTGGACATTTGGATTGGTTCCAAGTCTTTGCTATTGTGAAGAGTGCCACAATAAACATACGTGTTCATGTGTCTTTATAGCAGCATGATTTATAGTCCTTTGGGTATATACCCAGTAATGGGATGGCTGGGTCAAATGGTATTTCTAGTTCGAGATCCCTGAGGAATCGCCACACTGACTTCCACAATGGTTGAACTAGTTTACAGTCCCACCAACAGTGTAAAAGTGTTCCTGTTTCTCCACATCCTCTCCAGCACATGTTGTTTCCTGACTTTTTAATGATTGCCATTCTAACTGGTGTGAGATGGTATCTCATTGTGGTTTTGATTTACATTTCTCTGATGGCCAGTGATGATGAGCATTTTTTCATGTGTCTGTTGGCTACATAAATGTCTTCTTTTGAGAAGTGTCTGCTCATGTCTTTCACCCACTTTGTGATGGGGTTGTTTTTTTTTCTTGTAAATTTGTTGCAGTTCATTGTAGATTCTGGATATTAGCCCTTTGTCAGATGAGTAGGTTGCAAAAATTTTCTCCCATTCTGTAGGTTGCCTGTTCACTCTGATGGTAGTTTCTTTTGCTGTGCAGAAGCTCTTTAGTTTAATTAGATCCCATTTGTCAATTTTGGCTTTTCTTGCCATTCCTTTGGTGTTTTAGACATGAAGTCCTTGCCCATGCCTATGTCCTGAATAGTAATGCCTAGGTTTTATTCTAGGGTTTTTATGGTTTTAGGTCTAACGTTTAAGTCTTTAATCCATCTTGAATTAATTTTTGTATAAGGTGTAAGGAAGGGATCCAGTTTCAGCTTTCTACATATGGCTAGCCAGTTTTCCCAGCACCTTTTATTAAATAGGGAATCCTTTCCCCATTGCTTCTTTTTGTCAGGTTTGTCAAAGATCAGATGGTTGTAGATATGTGGCATTAATTCTGAGGGCTCTGTTCTTTTCCATTGATCTATATCTCTGTTTTGGTACCAGACCCATGCTGTTTTGGTTACTGTAGCCTTGTAGTATAGTTTGAAGTCAGGTAGCGTGATGCCTCCAGCTTTGTTCTTTTGGCTTAGGATTGACTTGGTGATGTGGGCTCTTTTTTGTTTCCATATGAACTTTAAAGTAGTTTTTTCCAATTCTGTGAAGAAAGTCATTGGTAGCTTGATGGGGATGGCATTGAATCTATAAATTATCTTGGGCATTATGGCCATTTTCACGATATTGATTCTTCCTACCCATGAGCATGGAATGTTCTTCCATTTGTTTGTATCCTCTTTTATTTCATTGAGCGGTGGTTTGTAGTTCTCCTTGAAGAGGTCCTTCACGTCCCTTGTAAGTTGGATTCCTAGGTATTTTATTCTCTTTGAAGCAATTATGAATGGGAATTCACTCATGATTTGGCTCTCTGTTTGTCTGTTATTGGTGTATAAGAATGCTTGTGATTTTTGTGCATTGATTTTGTATCCTGAGACTTTGCTGAAGTTGCTTATCAGCTTAAGGAGATTTTGGGCTGAGACACTGGGGTTTTCTAGATATACAATCATGTCATCTGCAAACAGGGACAATTTGAATAAGTATTAATGCCTGGTACAAAAGAAAGAAGAATGTCAGCTTTCGAAATTAGGGCTCCTTCTGTGTACCTGGCATGAACCTTGCTCTCAGCCTTAAGTCTGCCTCACTTATAATATTTCCAAGCTTATAAGAAATAGTATTTTCTTTATTCTCTGACTAAAAAGTAATTATAAAGTAAATAAAGATTTAATTAATTTAATGGTAACCTAATAGTTATTGAATGAGTAGGACATGGTAAGATGTTAAAAAAAGAAAGCAATTTTATTGTTTCCTACTACTATCCTTGCAAATGTGCCCCAAGATTTTCACTCACCTTTAGATAAATTTAGGGCAATACTTACAGCTTCTCTGGTCACTACAGTCTCTTTCTGCGGTAATAGCAAGTCTATTCTACATAAAATTCTAAAGTTCATTTAAATAGTCTTCCCATCCTCTGCTCTGGTTGTCTCCCCCTCGGAAGGTTATGGTAGGGCAGAGGGCTTTGGTGTAGACTTTTCTTTCATCAACTTCCCAAATTTCCAGCTGCTTTAGATCTCTAGAAGACTAATCTGAGAAAGAAAAGTTAAGAGGCAGAAATGCTGTGCGTGACTGATTTAGTTATCATCTAGGGCTGTGCCCTCTAGGGGTGATATATTCTACATGCTAATTCTTTCTCATGTAGGGTGCTTATATGCTGAGACCTTTCCCCAAACACAACTGTTGACTATGTTTCCTTTGAAAGACCATTTTTGGTTTTCCTGTTGACCCACCAATATTTCTGCTTAAGGTTTTCAGATTAGGTTGTTCTCTTCCTTGCCCTAATCAAACCTGACTGACAACCCATTATGCAAATCAACAGATTCTTCCAGGCCTTTTAAAAATGAAAGATTTTAGGTATTAAAAACACATTTGACTCAGCAGCCCCACTCCTATCTACCCAAAAGAAAAGAAATCATATCAAAAAGACACCTGCACTCACATGTTTATTGCAGCACTATTCACAGTAGCAAAGGCATGGAATCAATCTGTGTCCATCAACAGATGACTAGATAAAGAAAATGTGGTACATACACACCATGTAATATTACACAGCCATCAAAAAGAATGAAATCATGTCTTTTGCAGCAACATGGATGGAGCTGAAGGCCATTATCCTAAGTGAAATAACTCAGAAGAAGAAAAGTCAATATTGCACATTATCACTTATACGTGGGAGCTAAACAATGACTATACATGGGCAATCATAGAGAAAAATAGACACTGGGGACTCCAAAAGGGGAGAGGGTAGGAGAGAGGTGAAGGTTGAAAAACTACCTATTGGATACATTGTTCATTATAAGGAGGTTGGATACAACAGAAACCCAAGCCCTACCAGTAGGCAATATATCCATGGAACAAACCTGCACAGGTACCCCTTGAATCTATAGAAAAAAAATACATTCAATGATCACTTACAATGATTTCTAGGAAAATCTATAATGTAGATTAAAAATGATTACTATGTACCAGGAACTTTACAAATGGTATATTTGGTATATTATTTAATCATCAGAAAATACTTTGGGAAAACTATCTTTATCACCATATTACAAATGAGAATACTGACACTCTGAAGAGTAACTTGCCCTAGATTACATAAGTAGTGAATTGGAAATTGGAATTCCAACCATAGAGATGATTAATTATGAAAATCAAATGAGCTAATATCTGTAAAGAACTTAACTCATATAGTAGACACTAGACAACACTTGTTTAAGTAAGCAAAACTATGTTGTCTCCCGAAGGTCATTTTTAATCTTTCATCTGTCATTCAAAAAGTGCTTAAATGTACTTTATTCATCCACAAAATGTACTGGCAAAGACTACTTGTATAGCATGACTCTCTGCCTTCCTAAAGCCTAACAACTCATTTGAAGATGAGGCATATATACCTGAAACAATTAAGTAATACTGCAAGACAGTATTTCAAGGAATGGTCATTATCAGATTTTGAAAAAAGAAGAAATCAATGAGAATGCAGCATTCAGAAATGAAGAGTTAACATGGAACTCTGGAGGTATGGTCACAAAAGGCAAAGAGTTTAAAAGAAATCCATGCACAAAAGTTAAAACTGGACAAAACACCCACAAATCACTTTTATACCCACCAATAAAGATACAACCCCCAAGTAAATTATGCAAACAGTAACTGTTACCAAGTGTTCTAAAAAATAGGACACATGCTACTTATGGGTGGTGGGGTGTCAGGGGAAAAAGCAACTATGTGTTTAGAAGAGAAAACTTTTATAAAAAATAAAGGAATGTTAATTGTCATGGAAAAAAATACAGAATACTCAGAATAATTTATGTAAATAGACTGATTGTTCTAGCCAATGTGAAAACAATAAGTTTTTAGTCAAGGTCCAAAAATAAAAATAGAAATTTAAAGGGACTATATTTAATGTGTTCTTTGGTTTTATAGCCATGTAGCTCAAATTTAATTATTAGTTGAGTAAATAAGTTTGTCATTGAATATAAATGTAGTGCACATATTTGTAAATTTTTATATTCAAGTATATAAGCTAATAAAATATCAAAATTAAATTAAAAGCATATATAAATTCTGTTTTATGCTTATTTCATTATTTGAGCTTTATCTGTTTTAAATTTTTAAAATTTCTTAAAATTTTTATTTATTGATTGATTTTGAGACAGAGTCTCACTCTGTCACCCAGACTGGAGTGTAGTGGCAAAACCATGGCTCACTGCAGCCTCAATATCCTGGGCTCAAGCAATTATCTCACCTCAGCATCCCTAGTAGCTGGGACTATGAGCACATATCACCACACCTAGCTAATTAAAAAAAAAATTGTAGAGATGTAGTCTCACTATGAGAAGCTTTGAGCTTCATCTTAATACTATTTTAGTTCTACTCTTAAAAGAGATTTCAATAAATTATTAACTAATAACTAAATATTGGACGCACAAACACTTTTTAAATGAAGTTTACATTAGTTAATTAACTTTATGTCTCCAAATGCCTTTTAAAGTTTACCTTCTCTGGAGGCATCACACTATCCAACTTCAAACTATATTACAAGGCTGCAGTAACCAAAACAGCATGGTACTGGTACAAAAACAGACACATAGACCAATGGAACAGAATAGAGAACTCAGTAATAAGACCACATAACTACAACCATATGATATTTGACAAATATGACAAGCAATGGGAAACAAGCAATGGAAAAAGGATTCTCTATTTAATAAATGCTGCTGGGAGAACTGGCTAGCCATATTGCAGAAAATTGAAATTAGACCCATCCTTACACCTTTTATAAAGATCAACTCAAGATGGATTAAAGACTTAAATGCAAAACCCAGAACTATAGAAACCCTAGAAGAAAACCTAGGCAATACCATTCAGGACATAGGCATGGACAAAGATTTCATGACAAAAATGCCAAAAGCAATTGCAACAAAAGCCAAAACTGACAAATGGGATCTAATTAAACCAAAGAGATTCTGTACAGCCAAAGAAACTGTCATCAGAGTGAACAGAAAACCTACAGAATGAGAGAAAAATTTTGCAATCTATCCATCTGACAAAGGTCTAATATCCAGAGTCTACAAGGAACTTAAACAAATTTACAAGAAAAAACAGCCCCACTAAAAAGTGAGCAAAGGACAAGAACAAACACTTCTCAAAAGAAGACATTCATGCGGCCAAGAGACATATGAAAAAGCTCAACATCACTGATCATTACAGAAATTCAAATCAAAACCGCAATAAGATACCATCTTATGCCAGTCAGAATGGCAATTATTAAAAAGACAAGAAACTATAGATGTTGGCAATGTTGCAGGAAAAAAAGAATACTTTTACATTGTTGGTGGGAGTGTAAATTAGTTCAACCAGCGTGGAAGACAGTGTGGCAATTCCTCAAAGATCTAGAAGGAGAAATACCATTTGACTCAACAATTCCATTACTGGGTATATACCCAAAGGAATATAAATCATTCTATTATATACATGCATGTGTATGTTCATCGTAGCACTATTCACTATAGCAAAAACATGGAATCAACCCAAATGCCCATCAATCATAGACTGGATAAAGAATATGTGGTACATGTACACCATGGAATACTATGCAGTTAAAAAAAGGAACAAGATCATGTCCTTTGCAGGAACATGGATGAGGCTGGAAGCTGTTATCCTCAGTAAACAATGCAGGAAGAGAAAACCAATTACCACATGTTTTCACTTATAAGTGGGAGCTGAACGATGAGAACACAGGGACACGTGAGAGAAACGACACACACTGGAGCCTGTCGAGGGTGGGTGGAGGGGCAGGGAGAGCATCAAGAAAATAGCTAATGGATGCTGGGCTTAATACCTAGGTGATGGGTTGATCTGTGCAGCAAACCACCATGGCACGTGTTTACCTATGTAACAAGCCTATACATCCTGCACATGTACTCCAGAACCTAAAACAAAAGTTGAAGAAAAAAAAAAAGTTTAGCTTCTGACCAAGAATATGTCTTTTCTCAAATCATTATTTTAAAAATATACTTATTCTTAATTAAATTATAACTCCTAATTTTTCTGCCTCATATATTTTCAATTCTATTTGTTAAAAATCAATAGCCTTCTCTGATCAGTGAACGTAGAAACACATAATTAAATAACCTACCTATGAAGTAAGAGAAAAATAGTAAATCAAATTATATAATAAACATACATAAAATAAATTCATTGTATTAAGTTCAGAATCAATTAAGTAAATATTTTTAAAATCAGTCCAATCTTAATCATTTTGAGATCAAGAAATTTTATTTTTAAATAGGAAACATTTAATATGAATTTGTAGAATGAATGAATGAGGCACCCATATTATAACATACAATTTTATTGCTTCCTCAATCATTTTCAGTATAATACACATTGAAATATAATAAAGATTTTAATATTTTACTGTCAAAGAGAACCCTTGTGATCACAGATTTAAGGCTACAATCAATTATTATTCACATTCAGCTTTTATTAATTTAACATTTATACTAAATATACCCAATGTTTTTAAGTGCTTAAAAATATTGATGCTTTAATTTTAACTTTATATAAGAGCCTGTGAGGTAGATATGATTATTATCTGCATTTCACAGGCAGGAAACTGAAGTACAAAGAGTATATAACATGCCCAAGATAGAGCTGGGGTTCAAACCCAAGCAGTCTGGACCTGTAGAGTTCATGACATTAAGTCCTCTACACGTTGTCCCTAATTATGCAGACTTTACATGCCAATCTATTAAACCTTCCTTATATTCATTAAGTAAATTGAGGCCTTAAAATAAAAGCTATTTCTCATAGTCCACAACAAAATATTCATGTATCTTTTTTCTATAAAGTCATCATACTCTCCTGTCCTGTCAAAGAAATAGGATCTTCTTATTCATTCCACATTAAACAGAAGTCAGGTACTTACAGAATCAAAGAGCTATTTTGCTTCATCTCAGATATTTTAAGCAATATATCCCATTGATTTAATTCTGAATACTAAGAACTTATATATAGCTCTTTTGAAGGTCAAGATAAAGTAATGACTTTCAGCCAATTTCCTTAAAGAAGAAAAAACTGTAGTAAAAGTATTAAGAAATCAACAACATTGGTCTCTAAGTTCAAGATGTGAGGAGCTACTAGATTAATAGTGCTCTAGTTTTACTATGCCTCAGAAGCACCTGAAAGGCTTGCTAAAGCACAGATTTCTGGCCCCCAACCTGATAGTTTCTGATTGAGGAGATCTAGGGTAGAGTGCAATAATTTACATTTCTTACAATTCCCCAAGTGATGCTGATAGTAAGACAAGACTCTGAGAAACATTTATCTAGACCAAGGTCTCCCAGGTAGAGTTCCATAGGAACTTTTTCTTAGGAAAATACAGATTTTCTTTGAAAATAAATTTGTGATCAAAAGATTAGGAAATTATATGAACTTGAGGAATCACCAAATATATTAGTATATTATGAGAAGTCTTAGAAATATCTCTCATTTTTGGGGGCAGTTCCAAGATGGCCGAATAGGAACAGCTCCAGTCTACAGCACCCAGCGTGAGTGACGCAGAAGATGGATGACTTCTGCATTTCCAAGTGAGGTACCGGGTTCATCTCACTGGGGATTGTCGGACAGTGGGTGCAGGACAATGGGTGCAGCGCACCGAGCGTGAGCAGAAGCAGGGAGAGGCATCACCTCACCCTGGAAGCACAAGGGGTCAGGGAATTCCCTTTCCTAGCCAAAGAAAGGGGTGACAGACGGCACCTGGAAAATCGGGTCACTCCCACCATAATACTGTGCTTTTCTGACGGTCTTAACAAATGGCACACCAGGAGATTATCTCCCGCTCCTGGCTCAGAGGCTCCTATGCCCACGGAGCCTCGCTCATAGCTAGCACAACAGTCTGAGATCAAACTGCAAGGTGGCAGCGAAGCTGGGGGAGGGGTGCCCAACATTGCTGAGGCTTGAGTAGGTAAATAAAGAGGCCGGGAAGCTCAAACTGGGTGGCAGCTTGGAAGACAGTAGTGGTTCTCCCAGCACACAGCTGGAGATCTGAGAACGGACAGACTGCCTCCTCATGTGGGTCCCTGACCCCCGAGTAGCCTAAATGGGAGGCACCCCCAAGTAGGGGCAGACTGACACCTCACATGGTCGCATACTCCTCTGACACAAAACTTCCAGAGGAACGAACAGGCAGCAACATTTGCTGTTTACCAATATTCACTGTTCACCAATATTCACTGTTCTGTAGCCTCCGCTGCTGATACCCAGGCAAACAGGGTCTGGAGTGGACCTCTAGCAAACTCCAACAGACCTGCAGCTGAGGGTCCTGACTGTTAGAAGGAAAACTAACAAACAGAAAGGACAACCACGCCAAAACCCCATATGTACGTCACCATCATCAAAGACCAAAGGTAGATAAAACCACAAAGATGGGGAAAAAGCAGAGCAGAAAAACTGAAAATCCTAAAAATCAGAGAGCCTCTCCTCCTCCAAAGGAATGCAGCTCCTCACCAGCAATGGAACAAAGCTGGATGGAGAATGACTTTGACAAGTTGAGAGAAGAAGGCTTCAGATGATCAAACTTCTCTGAGCTAAAGGACGAACTTCGAACCCATGGCAAAGAAGTTAAAAACCTTGAAAAAAAGATTAGACGAATGGCTAACTAGAATAACCAATGCAGAGAAGTCCTTAAACGACCTGATGGAGCTGAAAACCAAGGCACGAGAACTAGGTAACGAATGCACAAGCTTCAGTAGCCAATTCAATCAACTGGAAGAGAGGGTATCAGTGATGGAAGATCAAAGGAATGAAATGAAGTGAGAAGAGAAGTTTAGAGAAAAAAGAATAAAAAGAAATGAACAAAGCCTCCAAGAAATATGGGACTATGTGAAAAGACCAAATCTACGTCTGATTGGTGTACCTGAAAGTGATGGGGAGAATGGAACCAAGTTGGAAAACACTCTGCAGGATATTATCCAGGAGAACTTCCCCAATCTAGCAAGGCAGGCCAACATGCAAATTCACCACAAAGATACTCCTCGAGAAGAGCAACTCCAAGACACATAATTGTCAGATTCACCAAAGGTGAAATGAAGGAAAAAATGTTAAGGGCAGCCAGAGAGAAAGGTCGAGTTACCCACAAAGGGAAGCCCATCAGACTAACAGCTGATCTCTCAGCAGAAACTCTACAAGCCAGAAGAGAGTGGGGGCCAATATTCAACATTCTTAAAGAAAAGAATTTTCAACCCAGAATTTCATATCCAGCCAAACTATGCTTCATAAGTGAAGGAGAAATAAAATACTTTACAGACAAGCAAATGCTGAGAGATTTTGTCACCACCAGGCCTGCCCTACAAGAATTCCTGAAGGAAGCACTAAATATGGAAAGGAAAAACCGGTACCAGCCACTGCAAAAACATGCCAAATTGTAAAGACCATCAAGGCTAGGAAGAAACTGCATCAACTAACGAGCAAAATAACCAGCTAACATCATAAAGACAGGATCAAATTCACACATAACAATATTAACCTTAAATGTAAATGGGCTAAATGTTCCAATTAAAAGACACAGACTGGCAAATTGGATAAAGAGTCAAGACCCATCAATGTGCTGTATTCAAGAAACCCATCTCACGTGCAGAGACACACATAGGCTCAAAATAAAGGGATGGACGAAGATCTACCAAGCAAATGGAAAAAAAAAAGGCAGGGGTTGCAATGCTAGTCTCTGATAAAACAGACTTTAAACCAACAAAGATCAAAAGAGACAAAGAAGGCCATTACATAATGGTAAAGGGATCAATTCAACAAGAAGAGCTAACTATCCTAAATATATATGCACCCAGCACAGGAGCACCCAGATTCATAAAACAAGCCCTTAGAGACCTAGAAAGAGACTTAGACTCCCACACAATGATAATGGGAGACTTTAACACCCCACTGTCAACATTAGACAGATCAATGAGACAGAAAGTTAACAAGGATATCCAGGAATGGAACTCAGCTCTGCACCAAGTGGACCTAATAGACATCTACGGAACTCTCCACCCCAAATCAACAGAATATACATTCTTCTCAGCACCACACTGCACTTATTCCAATATTGACCACATTGTTGGAAGTAAAGCACTCCTCAGTAAATGTAAAAGAACAGAAATGATAACAAACTGTCTTTCAGACCACAGTGCAATCAAACTAGAACTCAGGATTAAGAAACTCACTCAAAACCACTCAACTACATGGAAACTGAACAACATGCTCCTGAATGACTACTGGGTACATGATGAAATGAAGGCAGAAATGAAGATGTTCTTTGAAACCAATGAGAACAAAGACACAACATACCAGAATCTCTGGGACACATTTAAAGCAGTGTGTAGAAGGAAATTTAGCACTAAATGCCCACAAGAGAAAGCAGGAAAGATCAAAAATTGACACCCTAACATCACAATTAAAAGAACTAGAGAAGCAAAAGCAATCACATTCAAAAGCTAGCAGAAAGCAAGAAATAACTAAGATCAGAGCAGAATGGAAGGAGATAGAGACACAAAAAACCCTTCAAAGAATCAATGAATCCAGGAGCTGGTTTTTTGAAAAGATCAACAATATTGATAGACTGCTAGCAAGACTAATAAAGAAGAGAGAAGAATAAAATAGATGCAATATAAAACGACAAAGGGGATATCACCACCGATCCCACAAAAATACAAACTACTATCAGAGAATACTATAAACACCTCTACACAAATAAATTTGAAAATCTAGAAGAAATGGATAAACTCCTCGACACATACACCCTCCCAAGACTAAACTAGGAAGAAGTTGAATCTCTGAATAGACCAATAACAGGCTCCAAAATTAAGGCAATAATTAATAGCTTACCAACCAAAAAAAATTCCAGGACCAGATGGATTCACAGCCGAATTCTACCAGAGGTACAAGGAGGAGCTGGTACCATTCCTTCTGAAACTCTTCCAATCAATAGAAAAAGAGGGAATCCTCCCTAACTCATTTTATGAGGCCAGCATCATCCTGATACCAAAGCCTGGCAGGGACACAACCAAAAAAGAGAACTTTAGACCAATATCCCTGATGAACATCAATGCAAAATTCCTCAATAAAATAGTGGCAAACCGAATCCAGCAGCACATCAAAAAGCTTATCCACCGTGATCAAGTGGGCTTCATCCCTTGGATGCAAGGTTGGTTCAACATAGACAAATCAATAAACGTAATCCAGCCTATAAACAGAACCAACGACAAAAACCGCATGATTATTTCAATAGACACAGAAAAGGCCTTTAACAAAATTCAACAACCCTTCATGCTAAAAACTCTCAATAAATTAGGTATTGATGGGACATATCTCAAAATAATAAGAGCTATCTAAGACAAAACCACAGCCAATATCATATTGAATGGGCAAAAACTGGAAGCATTCCCTTTGAAAACTGGCACAAGACAGGGATGCCCTCTCTCACCACTCCTATTCAACATAGTGTTGGAAGTTCTGGCCAGGGCAATTAGGCAGGAGAAGGAAATAAAGGGTATTCAGTTAGGAAAACGGGATGTCAAATTGTCCCTCTTTGCAGATAACATGACTGTATATCCAGAAAAGCCCATCATCTCAGCCCAAAATCTCCTTAAGCTGATAAGCAACTTCAGCAAAGTCTCAGGATACAAAATCAATGTGCAAATATCACATGCATTCTTATACACCAATAACAGACAAACAGAGAGCCAAATCATGAATGAATTCCCATTCACAATTGCTTCAAAGAGAATAAAATACCTAGGAATCCAACTTACAAGGGAGGTGAAGGACCTCTTCAAGGAAAACTACAAACCACTGCTCAACGAAGTAAAAGAGGTTACAAACAAATGGAAGAACATTCCATGCTCACGGGTAGGAAGAATCAGTATGGTGAAAATGGCCATACTGCCCAAGGTAATTTATAGATTCAATGCCATCCCCAGCAAGCTACCAATGACTTTCTTCACAGAATAGGAAAAAACTACTTTCAAGTTCATAGGGAACAAAAAAAGAGCCCGCATTGCCAAGTCAATCCTAAGCCAAAAGAACAAAGCTGGAGGCATCATGCTACCTGACTTCAAACTGTACTACAAGGCTACAGTAACCAAAACAGCATGGTACTGGTACCAAAACAGACATATAGACCAATGGAACAGAACAGAGCCCTCAGAAATAATACCACACATGTACACCCATCTGGTCTTTGACAAACCTGACAAAAACAAGAAATGGGGAAATGATTCCCTATTTAATAAATGGTTCTGGGAAAACTGGATAGCCATATGTAGAAAGCTGAAACTGGATCCCTTCCTTACATCTTATACAAAAATTAATTCAAGATGGATTAAATATTTAAATGTTAGATCTAACACCATAAAAACCCTAGAAGAAAATCTAGGCATTACCATTCAGGACATAGGCATGGGCAAGGACTTCATGTCTAAAACACCAAAAGCCATGGCAACAAAAGCCAAAATTGACAAATGGGATCTAATTAAACTAAAGAGCTTCTGCACAGCAAGAGAAACTACCATCAGAGTGAACAGGCAACCTACAGAATGGGAGAAAATTTTTGCAATCTACTTATCTGATAAAGGGCTGATATCCAGAATCTACAAAAACTCAAACAAATTTACAAGAAAAACACAACCCCATCAACAAGTGGGCAAAGGATATGAACAGACATTTCTCAAAAGAAGACATTTATGCAGCAAAAGACACATGAAAAAATGTCCATCATCACTGGCCATCAGAGAAATGCAAATCAAAACCACAATGAGATACCATCTCACGCCAGTTAGAATGGCGATCACTAAAAAGTCAGGGAACAACATGTGCTGGAGAGGATGTGGAGAAATAGGAACACTTTTACACTGTTGGTGGGACTGTAAACTAGTTCAACCATTGTGGAAGTCAGTGTGGCGATTCCTCAGGGATCTAGAACTAGAAATACCATTTGACCCAGCCATCCCATTACTGGGTATATACCCAAAGGACTATAAATCATGCTGCTATAAAGACACATGCACATGTATGTTTACTGCAGCACTATTCACAATAGCAAAGACTTGGAACCAACCCAAATGTCCAACAATGATAGACTGGATTAAGAAAATGTGGCACATATACACCATGGAATACTATGCAGCCACAAAAAGATGATGAGTTCACGTCCTTTGTAGGGACATGGATGAAGCTGGAAACCATCTTTCTCAGCAAACTATTGCAAGGACAAAAAACCAACACCGCATGTTCTCTCTCATAGGTGGGAATTGAATAATGAGAACACACGGACACAGGAAGGGGAGCATCACACACCAGGGCCTGTTGCGGGGTGGGGGAAGGGGGGAGGGATAGCATTAAGAGATATACCTAATGTAAATGATGAGTTTATGGGTGCAGCACACCAACATGGCACATGCATACATATGTAACAAACCTTCATGTTGTACACATGTACCCTAAAATTTAAAGTATAATTTTAAAAAAGAAATATCTCTCATTTTATTTAGCTAAACTTAGATTTTCGCAAAACTCACATGACCACCATTTTTGGCAGAACATCTATTAAGTCACATGGAATTGCTGTTCTGAAAAGCATTGAGGAATGCTTGGCTGATATTCAAAATTAGTAGATACTGCTCCTAAATTAATTTACCCAGGTGTTTTTGTTTTCCTCTTTGATTTATACAGCTATCTTATGAATAGCCCCAGAGAATTCGTTTGTCCCTTGTAATGATTTATTTTTTATCAGTAAGCTATAGTAGAAACATTGCCAATCCTAATATCAGTTCCCTAAAATTATGATGTCAGCTGATGGTGCATAGAATATACTAAAGTTCAAAAGACTGTCAAATTAAGACCAGACATCTAAAAAATGTGCATGCACCTTGGCAATATGCACCATATTCATCTTAAAGTTTGCTAAATCAGCATTAGAAGAAAAAAGATTCTTACCTACAGAGGCAATTAAAAATCATTCTAATATTAAACACGATTAAATTATTTCACTCATCCTTACATCAGTTTGCTGTATGGTAAGAAAAAAAAGGTTATAAAGCTTTGAATACACGGAGTTTTGTTTTCTAACATAAGTGTCTCCTGTAGCAATATTCAAGATGATTGTTATTCACTTCAGATAGGCAGATGTTTTCCTGAGCTAAGATAAACAAAAGTGCCTTTCAAAGGAGGTAATCAGTAAATGAAATCTTTTCTCCCAATCACTTTTAATTACAAATGTACTTTTTAAAGAACATTTTTCAAAGAAAAAGGAAACTTGAGTAGACAGTACAGAAAGTACAGCTTCTCCTATTTTAAATGTCTTATATTAGTATACTACTTTTGTTACAATAAACTGGTATTGACACATAATTAACTGAATTCTGTAGTTTATTTAATTCTTTAACATTTACCTAATGTCCTGTTTCTATTTGAGGATCCCATCCAGGATACCACATCACATTTAGTTGTCATGTCTTCTTAAGCTCCTCTTGGCTGTGACAGTTTCTCAGACTTCCCTTATTTTTGATGACCTTGATAGATTTGAGGAGTAATGGTCAGATACATTGCAGGATGCCCCTTTCATAGAAATCATGCTTTTCTCGTGATTAGATTAGGGTTATGGATTTACTGGAGGAAGACCACAGAGGTAGAGTACCATTTTCATCAAATTATGTCAAGTTTACACACTATCAATATAATTTGTAACTGTTGAAGTTGACCTTGATAACATCATTGCCTGAAGTCTTGCTTTTCTTATTTCTCCACCACAAAGTCACTACATTTTCCCCTTTCCCATGTTTTACTCTTTATAATAAAGTCATTATGCATACCGCACACTTAAGGAGTGGGAATTTATGCTCCCCCTCCTTTAGGGTGGAGTATATAAACAACTTATTTTTGAAATTCTTCTGAATAGGAGGTGTTTCTCTTCTTCTCTATGTATTAATGTATTCAATGATTTATTTCCATCATTATTAACTCAGGTTATTCATTTCATTCCTTGAGTATAACCTAATATGACTTTACTTATTTTGTTTCTCAAAGTGCTCCAGTGTTGATAGCTCTTTTACTTGGCTCCTGTGTTCCTTTGACATACCTCCATCATTGTGGATTTTTTTTCTGTTTTTGTGGGGGGCTGGGGAGACTTCCTGACTTTCTGGCACTATAAGTTGCTACAGGATCATCTTGTATATTTTCTGCCCAGTCCTAGCTCTTTCTCCAGGGAACCTCGGTTCCTTGGTTCCTTGGTTCCTTTTACTGGAAAATGATGTTAGAAACCAAGTTCTGGGTATGAGGTATATTTGTAGCTATTGAAGTGTTATTTCTTTTACGCCTTCTTAGCTGTCAGAGCAAAGAAATATATTTGTGTTTTTATATGACATATATATGTTATACATATATTACATAATTTGTGTGAAGATGGCCATTAAATTAATAATTAAAATATCTATTTATTAAATTAATCATGACTTCTTCTTACAGTAATTGCAATTTTAATCTCCTGTATATGAACATTTTTGTAATGAGAAATTCAACAGGCTCCTAGAGCAGGTCACCTATATAACAGTGGCAATGAATAGCAAATTATGAACAATTTACATTCTAGAAGAAAAGTGGAATAAAATGTGGGTACAAGTCAAGGACAGCACCATGTCTTAGAGAAGCAATATGAAGAGGTGGAGAAATCAATGTAATTCATTAAGAGAAACAGCCAACAGCTGGGCATGTGGTATACATTACTAGTGCTGCCCAACACCCCTTCTTGCTCTCCTTCAGGCTCCCTATGCTTCCCTTTCCTCTTGGTGAGGTGCAATCATGAGTCTTGTTATACCCATTGGGTTAGGAGAGGAAGCTATGTGTGTCATAGCAAGCCTGATGGACAGCAGTGATAGTTTAGAAACCCAGTATTTTAGTCTACTAGGGCTCCCATAACAAAACACCACAGACTGGGTGGCTAAAACAGCAGGTATTTATTTTCTCACAGTTCTAGCAGCTGGAAGTCTGAGATTAATATGTCTGCAAGTGTGTTTTCTCCTGAGGCCTCTTTCCTTGGCTTGCTGGTGGCCACCTTCTCACCAATTCCTGACATGGTCTTTGTTCCGTGAATGTGTATCTTTGGTGTCCCTTTCTAAGTCACTGGTCATATTGGATTAGGGCCCACTCTTATGACCTCATTTAACTTTACTTATCTCCTTAAAGGCCCTGTCTTGTAATACAGTGACATTGGGCACTAGGGCTTCAACATTTGAATTTGGGGAGAAACACAATTAATCATAACACTAATATTATTTACAATACAAAATATGAAACACAGAAATAAAACGTTGTCATGATAACTTTCATGTATTGTTACCCAGACTAGGAGGCTAGGACAATGATACAAAATCAACTGGTAATAATGGGAATGGGAAGGGCCAAATATCTACCACTGTTTTTCAGGGTATGGCAGTTCCTAAGATAGTCCCCTCAGATGCTTGCCACATACCTACATACTGTTTGCTTCTTCTAGAACGATAAAAGATAAAATACAAGTTTTAAGTGCAAGCAGAGAATTCATTTAAAAAACATGCTAAAAATTCAAATGCAGTCTTGTGTTGCTTAATGACATGGATACATGCTAAGAAATGTGTCATTATGTGATTTCATGATTGTGTGAACAACATAAAGTGTGCTTATACAAACCTAGATGGTGCAGCCTGCTACACATCCAGGCTACATGGCATAGCCTATTGCTCCTAAGCTACAAACTTGCACAGCATGTTACTGTACTGAATACTGAGGGCATTTGTAATATAATGGTATTTGTGTATCTAAACATAGAAAAGGTACAGTAAAAATAAATTGTAAGAGATTAAAAATGGTAAACTTGTATAGAATACTTACTATAAATGGTGCTTGCAAAACTCAGCATTACTCTGGGTGAGTCAGTGAGTGAGTGGGAGTGAATGTGAAGGCCTGGGACATTACTGTACCCTACTGTAGACTTTATAAACACTCTTCACTTAAGCCACACTACATATATAAAAAACGTTTTTCTTTCTTCAATAATTAACCTTAACTTAATGTAATTTTCTTACTTTATAAACTTAAATTTTCCAATATTTTGACTCTTGTTGTAATACTTAGCTTAGAAAACAAATATTGTATGGTTGTACAAAAATGTTTTCTTTATTTATATTTTTACGAGCTTTTTCTATTTAATTTTTTAATGTTTTATACTTCTTTGTTAAAAACTAGGACACAAACACACATATTGGCCTACACTTACACAGGGTCAAGATGATCAATATCACTGTCTTCACCTTCACATCTTGTCCCACCGGAAGGTGTTCAGTGTCAATAACACACACAGAGCTGTCATCTCCTATGATAAGAATGCCTTCTTCTGGAATACCCCCTGAAGGATCTGCCTGAGGCTGCTTTACAGTTATTTTCTTTTAATAAGTAGAAGGAGTACACTCTAAAACAATAAAAATTATAGCATAATAAATACAAACACCAATAACATAGTTGTTTATTATTATCAAGTAGTATATACTGTACATAATTGTAGGTGCTACATGACTGGCAGTGCAGGTTGTTTATACCAGCATCACCACAAACTCTTGAACAATGCATTGCAATACAATATTACAGTGGCTACTACATCACGCGATAGGAATTTTTCGGCTCTATTATACTCTTGTGGGACCACTGTTGTATATGCTGTCCATTGTTGGCAGAGATGTTTTGAAGCACATGACTAGATACACAATTAGCTAGAATGTCATAGAAAAATATATAAAATTCTTGAGGTAAGATAATAATTACAATAAATCATTGCCATAATGATAGAACAAAATCTATGAGGATGTTCTGGAAAAACAGTTATTACAGATTAAAATGAAAACCTGAAAAAGTACCAAGGCCATGAAAGGGAGGAAAGCAGGATCATGTGAGGTCATGTCATCTCGATGATTTTTCTTTGGCAAAACACCTATTAAATCATATGTACCTGCTGTTCTGCGGGAATAAGATTTGTTCTAGGAGTAGCTCCTCCCCAAATTGCTACAGAGCATTTCCCCCTTGGACATGTCAGTGCTATCTTAATCCTAGTTTTTTTTTTTTTTAACTCATTTTTTTCTTTCTCTTCAAACAATTTATGACTTTAATATTTTCTTGAGCTGTGATATACTGCACCATTTTCTATACACTTTCAAAACAAAAATCCTGTTATTTCAAACTCTTCCTTTTTGTCTCTTCTCCTCAAGACTATCAACCAATAAGTCCTATCCACTCACACCTTCAGAAAACAACTTTCTAAGACCCAATTTGCATGTCAGCAGAGTTCTAGGTATTAGGATACAGTGATAAGCAGTGTGAAAATTCCATATATTCTGTATATATTCCATATTGGATGATAGGCCATAAAATAAATAAATAAGAAATTGAGTGATAAGTCCCCTGATGGAGAACAAGGAGAGAGGGAGTCAATAACAGGAAACCTTAGATTTACACTCATTATTCTGTTCCTGTTACTCTTCTAATATATTCTCGTTGTACTTAGAAAAAAATCCAAATTTAATAACATTTTAGCCCACAAGATGCCATCATCTTGCCCATACAAACTCTTCAAAGTCATCTCCTTCATCTAATACAAACTTTAGATTTAAAAACTATTTTCAAATTTTAGCAAATCTTTTTCAAGTCTCATTTCATTTTCTGGCTGCGACTTATAACTGCATTGAAATAAATATATGTTAAGACCCAATTAGTGTATGGTTTATAATTATTCTATGACATGGAAACCTGAATTCTGCATGTCAAATAAGGAGAGTTAATATACTAAATTTAGAGCCTTCATAAAATATTTATATAGCCTCCTAAAATCCTTTATTGCATGCAGCAAGGTGCATACCTTAATGGGGTAAGCAGAAGAATGTCCTCCAAAGACGTTACCTTACAGGGATAAAGGAACTCTGAAAATCTAGGTGGAACCAACACAATCACGATTACTTCCTCTATAATCACACCAATACTTGTAGAGGAAGAAAGGAGGCAGAAGGGTCAGAGTAGATGTGACTACTGAAGTCAAGGTTGGAATAAGGCGACTGTTCACTTTTAAGAGGGAAGAGGGCCACAAGTCAAGAAATGAGGATTGCCTCTAGAAGCTAGAAAAGGCAAAGAAACATTCTAACCTAGAACCACAGAAGAAACACAGCCCTGCTGACACCTTGTTTGTAGCCCAGTGATAATTCTGACCTTCAGAACTATAAGATAATGAATTTATCTAATTTAAGCCAGTAAGTGTATGGTAATGTGTTACAGCAACAAGAAATTAATATACTTAATCCAATAAATTTATAGCTATAGTATTTGGACAAATGTATACAAACACCTGAATAGACTGCTCACAAAAATATGTAGAACTGTTACCACTATCTCAGGTTGTTTGTAAAAAATAACAATTGCTGATTTTTCTCCAGGTCAATACCTTTATTGTGATTCAACCAAGGATGTATAATTCATCTAAGTTTTGTTTGAAAATATTAAGATGATCTCTAAGTTTTATATATTTACAAGTCTTTATTTTAATTTTAAAGCATCAAGTATCCTCATTGCTACTTAAAGGAAGTCTTTATTACTGTTAAAAAAAGGAAATAAACTGGTATATTTGTCTAAATAGTCTACAACTTTATTCAGATGAATCAACTATGAATCATATCTATTGCCATATGACTAAGAAAGAAATTGAATCACTTATTTCCATGCATGCATGTTACTACAAAATTGGGCTGATGTTTGGGAATTTTGGGTTTTGTTGTTTTTGTTTGGTTTAATTCAATAAACACACATTAAGCATATACTACATAAGAGCTCGCAATACATTCACAGGGACATTCTGCCATTATACAGCTGTTCAAAATGGAAGATTTATTTCTGTATTTCTAAATTCACTAAGCCAACGATACAAATATCTCAAAAATATTTTGTAATTTTCATTCCTTCAGGTATTGCCAATAAAATCAAATGTGCTGATCATCTGGGTGTAGCATAATACCTAGTTTGGTCCCATATTTTTAGCTAAAAACATACTAACAAAGCAAACACAAATGTTTTGTATCTCAAATAAAAAATCAAACAGCAATTATTTGATATATGCCTAATTAGAGTCCATTAGTTGTTCATGTAACAAGTATTTTTATACACACATATTCAAAGGTTTCTTAAATGGGCGTGTTCCTGTGTAAGTTGGCAATAAAGAAGAATGCAGTTGTAGTGTGGTTATTAGCCAGCATTTTTATTGAAAACAATGGGCTACTTGTTTTTATTTGAAATTTTCATGCAACAATATTTTCTTAGGTAGTTCAGACACTCTAGATTTTCAAACGTTTACAAAGTGCTGATTTTCATTTACTCTGGGAATTTTCTTTCTTTTTCTTTTTTTCTTTTTTTTTCTTTTTGAGACGGAGTCTTGCTCAGTCGCCCAGGCTGGAGTGCAGTGGTGCGATCTCGGCTCACTGCAAGCTCTGCCTCCCAGGTTCACGCCATTCTCCTGCCTCAGCCTCCCGAGTAGCTGGGACTACAGGCGCCCGCCACCATGCCCAACTAATATTTTTTGTATTTTTGGTAGAGACGGGGTTTCACCGTGTTAGCCAGGATGGTCTCGATCTCCTGACCTCATGATCCACCCACCTCAGCCTCCCAAAGTGCTGGGATTATGGGTGTGAGCCACCGCGCCTGGCCTACCCTGGGAATTTTCTTTTTTTTTTTTCTTTTATTATTACACTTTAAGTTTTAGGGTACATGTGCACATTGTGCAGGTTAGTTACATATGTATACATGTGCCACGCTGGTGCGCTGCACCCACTAACTCGTCATTAGCATTAGGTATATCTCCTAATGCTATCCCTCCCCCCTCCCCCCACCCCACAACAGTCCCCAGAGTGTGATGTTCCCCTTCCTGTGTCCATGTGATCTCATTGTTCAATTCCCACCTATGAGTGAGAATATGCGGTGTTTGGTTTTTTGTTCTTGCGATAGTTTACTGAGAATGATGATTTCCAATTTCATCCATGTCCCTACAAAGGACATGAACTCATCATTTTTTATGGCTGCATAGTATTCCATGGTGTATATGTGCCACATTTTCTTAATCCAGTCTATCATTGTTGGACATTTGGGTTGGTTCCAAGTCTTTGCTATTGTGAATAGTGCCGCAATAAACATACATGTGCATGTGTCTTTATAGTAGCATGATTTATAGTCCTTTGGGTATATACCCAGTAATGGGATGGCTGGGTCAAATGGTATTTCTAGTTCTAGATCCCTGAGGAATCGCCACACTGACTTCCACAATGGTTGAACTAGAAAACCTAGGCAATACCATTCAGGACATAGGCATGGGCAAGGACTTCATGTCTAAAACACCAAAAGCAATGGCAACAAAAGACAAAATTGACAAATGGGATCTAATTAAACTAAAGAGCTTCTGTACAGCAAAAGAAACTACCATCAGAGTGAACAGGCAACCTACAAAATGGGAGAAAATTTTTGCAACCTACTCATCTGACAAAGAGCTAATATCCAGAATCTACAATGAACTCAAACAAATTTACAAGAAAAAAACAAACAACCCCATCAAAGAGTGGGCAAAGGACATGAACAGACACTTCTCAAAAGAAGACATTTATGCAGCCAAAAAACACATGAAAAAATGCTCATCATCACTGGCCATCAGAGAAATGCAAATCAAAACCACAATGAGATACCGTCTCACACCAGTTAGAATGGCAATCATTAAAAAGTCAGGAAACAACAGGTGCTGGAGAGGATGTGGAGAAATAGGAACACTTTTACACTGTTCGCGGGACTGTAAACTAGTTCTACCCTGGGAATTTTCTAATTCAATGCATTAGCAAGTAGAGAAAACACCTGCATGCCAAAAACAAAAGGAAGCAAAACAAACATAAAATCCATGTGCTCCATAAAGAGAAAGATGAGATATATTTTTAAATGATTAACTCATTGATATCTAACAGTTAATTTGTTTTAAAGATTTGGTTTAAAATATATTTGAAGATCATTAAGTAGAACAGCTACATTCTGTGTTTTTCCCAATTTAAGGTAGTGTTTACATACTATAAGTTATATGAAATTGTCAAAGTCACCTAAATTACCCTCTGCCTCATCATAAAATCATTGACTATTAAAGTTAGACTAGAATTTGAGATCATCACCTTTGGCTCTTTCATTTCTCAGATAAGAAAATGAAGCCAAGGAAAAAAAAATGCTTCAATATAGCAAAAAACTTCTACTCCAGAGGTTCCTAAACTTTCTCAGTTCACAGCGCCCTTAGGTTCTCAGTAGCTTTTTTGTGGTGCTCATAGTACAAAAGAAATGCTAATAAGTTCCCCTTATTAAGTAGTTACATCCAAACAATATTTTTGAATTAAATTTATTAAAAATTATTTATATCCTATAATTTAATAGCTACTTAAATAAAATGATACATGTAAACTGAGAGGAAAAAATAGTATCTTTATGTCATTCTTAACCACAATTACTTATTAACAGTCTCCATGCTCCTGCTAGGCATTGCATGATTTGCCAAGCCTTGGGAACGTTGTGTACCGCCATCCTCATTTCCTGTTCCATGTTGATTTTCACATACTATTTGCTTTTTATCACAGCAACTGTTGAAAACTCAGCCTCACAAAAATACGACATAAAGAAAATGTAATGTGATCTAATGTTATAACTGTGGACTACCATGAGCTAGTAGAGTATGCAGTATCCAATGGATGTCAAGCATCACCTTCAAAAAATATTAGAATACTTCATTGGCTGTCCCCTGTGAGTTTACTGCCATGTCCCAGAGGGCTTTGGTGCAAAATTAGAGAACCACAGGTCTAGCCAAAGATAGAGATGGCGCTGGAGTTCAGAATTCCTGATTCTATGTTCAATGTTCTTTCCACTATATTCAAAATTCAGAGGTAATATATTTTATTTCTAGTACCTTTATTTTTCTACTTCAGCAAATTAACTTTCTAATAAAAGAGAGTACCTACCAACACAAAGCATTAAAATAATTTGTTCAAGATTGAATAGCTGCAGATTTTACCATTTCATCTTATCAAGAGTCTTTCTTAATCCTACTGTGAATCATAATGTTGAAAGTTATATATGAAAATCTTCTCTTAGTGTTGTATGTTGATTAAGATCAAATATCCTGGAGTCTATGGCTTAGGTTCTTATGTCAGTTCTTCCATTTACTTGACTATGGGTATATTACTTAAACTCTCTACTACAAGTTCTTCACTTGTAAGATAGAGATAACAATAATATTTACTTTAGATTAGTGGTGAGAATCAAATTAACTATTTCTAATAAATTACCCGAGTTAGAATAAGATTCTTCCATTATCTTTCAATCTTCATCATCACACACATATCAAGTAGCATTCCAAGTTTACATGTAACAATGTTGCCTACTGTTATTACTCTATAAAACATCTTAGGTCCCATAAATTTTTACCTGCGTTAATTTTAAAATGTAAATGGCACATTAAATCACATTTAAATACATGGCATTGAAATACAATATCTGATATACATGTTATAAGCTTTTCACATAATAAAATGAAGAGGTATATACTATGAACAGAGAGAAAATGATTCTCACACACGATACAGCTTATAAACACTACAGTTTGGAATGGCATTTTATACTCTATTATTTTTAGAAGAATCCCAAAATATTAGTTCTTTGTGTATTATCCATGCTCAAATTTCCTCTCATTAAAGGATTGGAAGTGTGGAGATTATTGTATCTCCAGCACTCACGAAAAGTTAATTATAAAATATTTTCAAATGTCATAAAATTGAGAATATCTTTTGCTTTTCCCTCCAAGGTCACATCTTTTGTCCATGAGGAAACACAATCTTCTTAGTCATATCTGCAGTGTGCTTGAGTATTGAGCTAATGGAATGACTAATAATAAAGTCCTAATCCAGTACGCTCTAATTAAATAGATAGCTAATGGATTTGACTCTTCAGAACATTATGTCTCAGAAATAAAAATGTTTTATTTATATTTTGAAAAGATGAATTCATTATGGTGTGTGAGTGCATACAAATAATTCTAACCTTGTTCATTAACTATCAAAAGCACAAAATTTAGAACAGCAGCAACACTCAATGATGACTAATTCTTCAATATTGGCTAAGAATCAAGTAGACATCATGAATTCCTCATGTTTTCTGAAACATGTAGGAAATTAGAACAATTTAGTTCAATTTGGTTGATGAGCTAAAATTTATCTTAGAGCTATATATGAATAATTGACTTAAAAATCATGTGTGCACTTAGAATGTATTTTTGTTGTTGTTGTTAACAGTCCAAACAAGTACAGTGTCTTGGTGTGTTTTTTCACCTCCAGTGCCCAGGATGGCATTTCTTGATGGAAGCATGAATGTGGATGTGAGTGGGTAAGTGGAGAGACTGGGGTTTCCTTATCTCCAAGGTGTTTATGTAGGAAATTCTTTTCTGATTCAAACTACTAGGATTTAAGAGTAAATGTAGTCATTAAAACTGTGTTCCTGGTATTAAGAAAATGAAATTTGTGAAGAGAATTTAGGCATTTAGTTTGCAGATAAACATTCAACAATTATATATTTAACTTATCCTCGGTTTTGGTATTTGCTAGATCAGAATGAGCTATGATAAACCACCAATTAGAAACCTCTGGTTTCTACTATCAGGCATCTTGAATAGAAATCTCTAAAATCAAAATCTGCCAAATTGGGGCAGGGCTTCTATACTTTTTTAAACACCAGAGATCACTGGTGTTTAAATGTTCAGGCAAGGTAAGAAATGCTAACATGGAACTTTTAAGGGCTTTAATTTGAACCTGGAGAATGGGTAAGATTTTGTTGTTAAAAAATAAAAGGGGAAAGAATTTTAAAAAGAATATAATTAATAATGTGTTCAAAAGTTAACATTATTTACCAACTTCTATGCCTCCTCCAAAGTCGAGGTCAAAATCACCTTCATGAATACTATTGTGATTCCACATGCTTTGTGTTCTAGCCTATGTTAGCCTATTAATTATTTCTGTAGACGTCCATGCTGTAGGTTTGCCTTTGTAGGCTATAGGTGTTTTTGCTCTGCCCTTCCTTTATCGGACAAAATAAGAGGAGAGACTAGATTAAGACTATTCAAAACTAAACAAAACATACCTACAAATGTGTAAATGCCTTTCGATCACCCTTTCAGCAAACATTTTCACATATTCAGCTGAATTAGTCACTCCCATTTCTATCCTCTGATAGAATTTTCTTCATGTCCTTTTTATAGATTTAATTATGTTACATTATGGAGTCAGTTGTGTTTTGTGTTGTATGATGCCCTCCTTAGGTAGAAAAGAAAATAAAGACTTGATGCTCTTCTAGTCCCTAAGAAGTTCGCACAGTGTCTGGCAAACAGATCATAGAAATATTCATAATGCTGAAGTTCCTCTGCTATTCTGTACTTTTTCAATAACACTTATTATAAATCTGTCTTTTATTACATTGTGTGTGGGTGTATTCTTGTGCATGTGTGAGAATGCAATATCTGCTACTTGTCTGGAAGTTCCTTGAAAGAGTGGACTGGGTTTTCTTCTAACCTGAATCCACCTATCCCACATAGAATATAGTAGATACTTTTTTCTTGTTAATTGAATTGGGGATAGCCTAATTGTATTCAAAACTACTGGGACAACAGGTTGCAAAAAATAGATTCGGAAAAACTTTGAATGTTAGGATGAAAGTATTGACTCGATTCAGTAGAGCGTGAACCGTCACTATGGTTTCTTGAAGGGATAAAACTAGGTATAATGGGAAAAAGAGATTGCTCTGCTCTTTGTTAGTTGTATATTTTTGATGAATTCTCATACCTTTTCTACATCTCAGTTTTATCATGTGTGAAATGAGAGGACTGGACAATGCCTGTGGATTCAAAACCTCACTGATAATCAGAATCAACTGGGGAGATATATAAACATACAGATTTGTTTCCATCCAAATAAATCTGAAACTCTATGAGTGGACTCCAAAAGTCTAGATTTTAACACATTCCAAGCTTATTCTGATAATCAAGTATGGTCCATGTTATGGACTGAATGTCTGTGTCTCCTCAAAATTCATATATTGAAACCGCAACCCCAATGTAATGGTATTTGGTGGGGTGAGGTCTATGGAAGGTAATTTGGTCAGGAGAAGGAGCCCTCATGGATGGGATTAGTGTCCTTATAAGAAGATGCCAGAGTTCTTTTCCCACCATGTGAGGACACAGCACACAGCAAGACAATGTCTGTCTATAAACCAGGAACAGGGCCCTCAGCAAGAACTCGACCCTGCTGGCACCCTATTTCAGACTCCAACCTCCAGAACTGTGAGATATAAATTTCTGTTATGTACAAGGCACCCAATGCCATTTTTGTTATAGCTGCCCAAACTGACTTAGACAGACCAATAGCATCAGCATCACCTGGAAACTTGTTTAAAATTAAAATTGTCTATTTCCACCCCACACCTACTGAATCAGAAACTTTGGGTGGTGTCCAGCAACCTAAGTTTTAACAATTCATCCAGATAATCCTCACACACACCAAAATTTGAGAGCTACTTGGATAAAGGATAGATAAAATACCTGTCAACTTTGCTATTCGGTAATTATATGATCAAAGGTAAGCAGGAAGACTATTCAAGAGGAGACTCTAGAGGAAGGAGACCCATATCTAAACAAAATGTATGTGTAAATACCTCTTCTTTTTTTTTTTTTTTTTTTTTTTTTTTTTGAGACAGAGTCTCGCTCTGGGTCTCTGTCACCCAGGCTGGAGTGCAGTGGTGCTATCTCAGCTCACTGCAAGCTCCGCCTCCTGGGTTCATGCCATTCTCCTGCCTCAGCCTCCCGAGTAGCTGGGACTACAGGTGTCCGCCACTGCACCCGGCTAATTTTTTGTATTTTTAGTAGAGACGGGGTTTCACTGGGGTCTCGATCTCCTGACCGCGTGATCCCCCTGCCTAGGCCTCCCAAAGTGCTGGGGTTACAGGCATGAGCCAACGCACACGGCCATAAATAACTCTTCTATAAGGGAAAGATTAACTTGAATTCAGCCATTAACCATAACACAAATAGTTGTACTTAGCTTTCAAATATCAGATCATGTCACATTTTCTTAGAAGTGTGTTCTTAAATTTATACCCGAACCTTACTAAATCCTTCTCTCTTCTCTCACAACACCGTCTATAAATACTTATTATATGCTTATAATACAATATAACTGTAGTTTATTCTCAACTATTTAAGGAAAAAACTATTTCTTGTTATCTCTATAAACCTACCTTCTAACATAATATCTAGGTCCTCATGGATATTCTGGAATGTTTAATAAATGAGTACAGTGAGTACCCTAAATAACGAGTGATACAAAAATGTGATTCTAATGAATTCTTTCTTTTGACTTTAGTTAAATTGAGATTATTGAGTGATTTAAAGAATTTGTATTTCAAATAAAAATGCTAATTTTTCAGTTGATAACACTTTCTAATTATTTGTAAATAAATTAAGCTATAAAAAAGGACATGCCCAAAAGATAAACAGGCAAATATCTAGTTGTCAGCTTTTAGTAAATGATCCATAACACTAAGTTACCTAAGAATTTGGCTGGAGACAGTCAATATTTTTATAAGCTGGCAGCTTAAATTGTCTTTTAAGAAACACCTGAAATGTTACAATAATATAAAAATAAAGCAGATACGTAAATTTTTGTTAGTGTTGTGAAAACATTTTTCTTCTGTTGCAAATATATAAATACTTGCATATGTTTTAAAGATTGAAGTTCTAAGTCCATTATTTTAATAGCTAACAGCTGTCTGGTAGGAAAAAACTGCTTTCTCATTATTTATTTAAGTAGAATTTTACTAAGTATATTAAAAAATAGTTTTCAACTAAAAATATGCATAATGGTATGATAGGCCTTATTTGATAGTATAAAAATATCAACTATATTTTTCTCCCTATTTCTTTAAAGAATCTAGTGGTATCAAAATAAAAAATATATAACTTCTAATACTATGGATTTTAGCCTATTTCAAGGTCTAACCTTTCCTTTCTTGTGATACGGTATCACTGCTTATTCTAGGGCAACAGAAAATGGAAACTGATACATGTATTCTCAGCTAATTGAGGAAACATCTATTCCATCTACACTTGAACAAAGTACTTTTCATCTATATTTTCTTTCTTTAGGTTATATTTCCTTCTTTTGTACAGAAATTGTCTAATGGCTATCACTATTTCATTTTTCTAAACACCTTCTTTTAATCAATTCATAACACTGATAATTTTATTACTTTTGATAGTTATTATATTTAATTATAAATTATACATAGAATGACATCAGCTAAGGCAGATAATTAACTTATAATATGAAGCTATGCATTGGCTGTCTTGCATACCATATGCTAATCCTGCATAGAAATATACTTTCTTAAACTTCCCAAGATCACCTCTCCTTTAGGGCTATTTCTTCAGAGAAATAAATGGGGCAGTGTTGGTTTGGTTCACCAGGGTCTCCAGTGAAATTTCCAATAAATTCTATTACTCTCTGACCCAACATTTGCACATCTTTTTCAAGGGGAAAGTTTCTGGCCCTAGTCTCAAAGCACTATCTTCTTTCAACTAATTCCACCACAGAAACTACTGCTTCAAGGTGATAGCTAGCAGCTGTGTTCTGGGTGCAGAAGGCTGTTCTTTGACAGTTGGATTTCTTAGGAGGTATCTAGTAAACTCTAGAATTTCTGCTATTTTGCTGTGGTTAGTCCTAGCAAAGGATATAGCTGGAACCCATAATTAAAATTAAATGTCTGCATCATCTCTTATGGTAGTTTGCTCATATTATTCAATTATTGAAGATACGGTCTTTCAAGATAAAGATGACACTACCGCTCCCCTCTTAAGAAGATTGTTTTGCAAGTAACTTGAAAGAATGTAGAGTGACTCATACACCCTCATTTTGTTTCCCTTTGTGACCAAAAACAAGTATTTTGGGAGAGTTGGCTGCATTAGAAGTTCAATCTGTGGTCACTGAAAAAGCTGATAGACCGAAGTGCTGAACTCAACAGCACTCTGCCCTTCCTCTTATTTCCCCCTTTATCCCGTCCCAAGAGAAAAGTGAGTAGAAGTTTTGGGTCAATTCTACCAAATTTTTCATATTGATGGTTTTTTACAAACAACAAAAATAACAAAACTGATGTCCTAAATAATCCTAAGTTGAAGATTCATAATTTGAAACAAAATATTGTAGCCTGTATAATAATTCTGAAAAGAATATTTATACAGAACGTCATACATACAAGTGTTTCTATTTTATTCAATCAATGTTAATTTGCTCCATTATTGTCTTCCACTTAGGAAGACAAATATCAGAGAATTTTGTCTTCATAGCTTTGGATTTCTTAAAATCAACTACACTGAGATTCAAAAGTCCATATCCAAAGGAATAGCATGCTTTAGAACAATCTAGGTTTCATTTGTTCTTAAAGAGTTTGAGAGAGACAAATAAAACATCACTCTCAAAGTGATAATAAACCTGGGATAATAGTAACAAGAAGAGCATTTGTTTTACTTTGAAAAACAAAAATATTAAATTAAATTACCCTAAGATTTATTTTTCTTCTAGTATTTTAAAGATATGAGTATTGAAACTATTAAATAATTTCATTTTTAAAAAATTTAAAGAAAAGATCCAAAATGTTACAATTATCTGTCAGCTTTTGATTGATTTCTTTTTCCTTTCCTATATTTTCGAAATGTATATAATAAATTTAGATTACCTTGAAAACCAGAACATATAAATTCCATTATATGTTCTCAGAAATTTTAATGTCATTTGCTGTTTTTCAAAATTTTCCGTACATGTCAGTCCTTTGGATGACAAAGTGACTCATCCTTTGTTCCCTCTCTTATTCACATTCCCCAAGGGCAGGAGTCAAGACACTTGCATCTGAGTTCCTCTGACATGACTTTACAAGGTCCTTGGCATAATGTGTTTTTATTTTCAGAAAATAATTTCTGCAAAAAAAATCACAATGAATTTACAGACAGTAAAGAATAATACCTGGAAACAAGTAAAAAAAAGATGTCTAGCTCACATGAAACTAAGAGCTTATATTTTAAAATTTACTGCTTAAAAATTATTTGCTCTCCCTCAGTCAAAAAGGTAAGAAAAAAAAATAATACTAAGTTTTCATTAAGCCCTTTCTCCAAACAGACTCAGAGGTGAAGTCAGGAGCAAGAATTCTGACCAAAGATTACACTTGGGACTAACAGAAAAAAAACAGTGAAAAAGAGAGAACATTTTGTTGCCTCTATTCCAGACCCCATTAACACAAACTCTCACTACTGTAGACCATTTTCCACAGAATCCTACCAGAGAATTTATTACACCTAAGAATCAGATAACTCTGGAAAACGTCCTGGTTAAAACATTTATTGCTAGCAAAGTCTTGGGAATTTCTATTCAATCTCTTCTCCCTTATTCTTACCCCCAAAGGTTTATTGCAGTAGTTCCATGAAGTTAGGGAGAGTGGGCACCTCCCCCAGAGTGCCATGTGGAAGACTCCATCCTGTAAATAGTTGCCTCACTAAAACATTGTCCCATAAAGCTTAGCAGGTCATACCTTCAGGGAGTGGGGATAAGAAATAATAATATCTCAGTAGCCTCCAATTTCAAGAGCATGAGTGTTAAGGATCAGATTTGAGAGCCCATAATCCAAAAGGAGGAAATGAAAAGAGCAATAATAAAAACTGACTAACATATCCTTGGAAAGCAAGTTAATATTTTTAAGAGAAAATATTTCTCATCAATTAATTATTTTACTTAAAAAAGGAGGAGAAATCTTACTATCTTTGGTTTTATAATCTTTTGAGGAAATATGTATGTAAAATCCGAATCTAAAAGCTGCTATTCTTAACATTTTTGTTGGTAACTTATTTAGGTCCATTGATTAATGATTAAGAATACCTATCCTTTCATAGTTCAGTGATTGATTTTACCACTTGAGAAGCATTTTAGATGTGAGGAAGGATTTTAATGCGTTAATTTCTATATATTTGAAATTTTGGGTTATCTAGTTTTAAAAAATTGGTTTAGTTCACAGCTGTTACATTACCTAAGAATTTAGTTGTTAAAATGTATGAACTATAATCAATGTAAAATTATTGAATATAAAAAGAAAACTCAAACAATTGCCAGGATGTTTCCAAATATTAGCATTATTAAATTTTATCATTATTTAGAGCCTAGCAATAAGAGGAAATTGTTTATGTCTGCATTGTAGACATTGGCAAATCATTCAAGTCAAGAAAAAATTCCCCAAACTGCTGTATGGCAGAATAGGCGGCTGCGTCTATACAACTCTGCAACAGATTGGAACAAGAGCCATCATCAATCAATGTGTTTATCAAAACAATGCCCAACAACAAGATGAATATGGCTTTTGTTTTTTGGGTTTTTTTCAATGAATTTACTAGTTGGTTTGGTATGTCATGCACACAGTCTGAAGGACAGGGGAATTGACTGCAAAAATCTGGGAGGACAAACAAAAATATTAAGTCATTTTGGAAAGTATTTAGACATGAAAAATAGATCAGTAGCTTCCTCAAATCAGTCCAGATTAGTGTAGAGATATAAAGCCTTGAAGAGGTGATGTTATTGATATACTAGTAAGTTCAACATTAGGGAATATGATACATTCTTTCTTATTCTTCCCTCCAAGGCACACCAAATTGAGCTTGATGAACAACAAACCTTTCCAGGAAATGCTGGCCTTCCACAATTCTCTTCTTACTTCACAAAATAGCCAGTTCTACTTTCACAAATTTTCTTATTCATCCTAGACATATTACTACAGATAAGTGTATATGCCAAGTTATTTTTTCTTGAAAAACAGATAATATTTGCCATTATCATGGCTTCACAAATTGAACATCAACAGAGACAGAAACTGTGTGAGGTCTGGAAGCTCGAGAGGAATGTAAGAACTTCGATGTGATGTTTCTTCACTGTTACTAAAAGACAAATGCCTGTTCTATGGAATGCTACCCCAAGGAGGCTCTTGACTCTTTAATCATTGTAGAAATAAAAGCAGGTATGTGCTCTGGCTATCCGTTGCCTCATGTCCCTGAACAGAAGAGTCTTTAACGCTGAAAAAAGTTGATGTTTAAAACACTTTCACTTCAGAGCTGAATGAAAGTATACATAAATAGTGAAGATGTTCTTGAGTATGACAACATGAACATAAAAATCATGTGGGTTTATGAACACATACAAAAAATGGCCAAAATATAATAGAAACATTAAACCAAAAAGTCATTATTACTCAATATTATGGAATTGTCAACAATATTCTAAACTCTACTGATTGACATTCATGCATATATGCGTATACAGACAGATTCATAGATTCATGCACACAAGGACTTTCTTTGAAACAAATAATTTGTTTGTAATAAACTTTTTATTTTGGAATAATTTTAGATTTGCAGCAGAGTTCCAAAGATAGTACAGAGTTCTCATATACCCTGGTTTCAGTTTCCCCCACTCTATTGTCTGACTTTACCATTATATATTTTCAAAACTAAGAAAACAACATTGTTACATTACTTTTAACTAAACTCCAGATTCTATTCTTATTTTACCAGTTTTTCCATTTCTGGAAATGTCTGTTCCAGTTCCCAATCCAGGATTCCATATTGCACTTACTTCTTACATCTGAAGAGCTCCTCTAGCTCCTGACAGTTTCTCAATCTCCCTTTGTTTTCATGACCTTGAAGTTTTGAGAAGTACTGATTAGATATTTTATAGAATGCCATTCAATTTGGGTTTGTCCAGTGTATTATGATTAAACTGAGGTTATAGGTTTTTGGAAAATTTACATTGAATATAAAGTACCCTTCTAAATAAGTAATATCAGGGGTAGATGACATGAACATTAGTTATTACTGGTGATGTCAATTTTGATCATTTGGTTAAGGTGGTGATTACCAGGGTTCTTCACTGTAAAGTTACTATTTTCCCTTTCCATACACTATTCTTTGGAAGAACGTCACTAAAATATAAAATATTCAGCAATTGAGTGTGAGTGTTTGGCTCACACTCAAAGGTGGCAAGGTTGTAGGGGGTCATAAAACTTCATCTCCTGGAGAAGGGATTTTATACATGTATTGTTAGGAATTTTATGTAAGGAATATTTATCTCCTTGCCCCAATATATTTATTCAACAAATCATGTTTATCACTATAGACCCATGGATACTTATTTTATATTTTATACTATAATTCAATACTACATTATTCATTTTGTTGCTCAAATTGTTCAGCTTTGGCCATTGGGAGCTCTTTCAAATTGGCTTCCATGTTCCTTGAACACAGCTGCATCCTTTTGTTTCTGGTTTGTTTTGTTTTCACAATTTATTTCCTGGTAATGCAAGATGGTGAGACTCATCTTGTACTTCTTCGACCTCAGCTTTAGACTCAGCCATTTCTCCAAGGACTCCTTGTTCATTTTATTGGAGTTGGACAACGAGTAGAAAAAATGAATTTTTAACAGAATCAAGATCAGTGTCTTGAAAGGCCATCAAATAAATGCCATTTTTAAATTTTCATAAGCACAAACACAGTATCAAAATTTAAAAAGTACAATGTATAGTAACTTTTTAATCAAAACACAGCCTCACAGGTGGAGGCTAAAAGCCTGCCATTGTTTGTGGTTGCTGTTGTTTAGCAGCTGATACAGGTGTTCTGGTGATGCTACTGTGCTGCTTAGTTACCCTGAACACATTATTTTTTTTTTACTGAATTAATGGTATGTCATATTTTTCACTATTAAGTGCTCGTATGTGAATAAGTATAAGACAATGATTACTTATCAGTAGCATATAAATCCAGAGTCAGGAACGATGATGATGCTAAACACAGATTGTCCACATGGGTGGCTGATACAGTGACACCTTTGTTTTCTGATAGTTCAACGTACACAAACTTTGTTTTATGCACAAAATTATTTTTTAAAATTTACTTTATTTCTCTATCATTGCCCAAGAAAAACATCTGTTACTATTTATTTCACGGTAATTTTGAACCTCCCTATGTTGTTCTGAAGCCATTCAACTTTTGTAAGAAAACCATTAATTTATTTTTATAATTTCACATCTTTCTAAAAGGACTGTCATCTCATCATAACTATTCTGTTTATTAGCCATATGGCCTTCGGAAAATTACTTAACCTCTCTAATCCTGTTCACCTCTCAAGACTCCAGTAAGTTTCCAATGAAATGGCAGACATAGACATACTTCATAAATTATAAAGTACCAGATAATATACATAATGTCTTAGGAAATACAACTATCAATTTTGTAAACAAATATCTTCCTTAGGGTTGACCTATTTGCTAAAACATGTCATTGTACTCCTTTTTCAGTCAGTTATATCCTGTAATTGAGACAAATAAGTGCATAATTTTACATAGTATAAGCAGCCCTAGCCTTCTTACAACTCACACTTACACCGCTTGACAAACTGCTCCCAAGACTGATATTTAACCAGAAACCATCTGTAGGCCCTAACAGTTATTTGTGGTTGGTATTTATTATGACTGGTGATTTATTTCTGTCTTAATGGGTAGCTGCATATTTTCTGATTATAGACAGACATGCCATACTGGTTGCCGAATATTTTATATGTCACCTTGATCACACACATTTATCTCAGACAGATAATACACAAATAAGTAGCTCTTCCTTGGCATCCCTACATAAATCTTACTCCAGTCTCTGTTTTCTTCTGGCCTGACAGTCCCATGGGTCTCTGTTCACAATCATGTGGCTTCAAGATTGTACTTAAGTGTCTCAGCTGAAGACAATCAGGTGGCAGTGAGCACAGCCATGAATGGGGAAAAGGTAAACAAAGGGATAGTGGGCTTCATTAAACCATAAGGGCAGCAAGTCTCTTTGGGACCCTTACAACGGATGAGGTAATTCGGTCATATTGATTCTAAAAGACTCCAACTTTCTTAAGTGGCCACTTTAAGGGACAGCAGCATAATTTGGCCAGATGAGCTTCAGTAAATTTAAAGAAAGTTTACCTTTATTATTCATACTTAATATTCATTATTCTTAAATATTCTTTTAAAAAGTACAATCTAATGACTGTAATAGTCCAGAAATACAATGTAACAGGAGGCAACTGTGGCCAAGGCAAAAACACCTACAATTTGTAAAAGAATAGTTGGAGTCAATGAAATAACCTTGTTATAACCTGTTTACATAGTGTTGGCACAGGGCAGTCCTGTAGTAAATGCTTGTTCTTTCATTGCTGCATTAGCAAAATAAATGCTGTTCTATGTTGAAACTCTGAATCACATTAAATTAGCACTAACATGACAATGAAGCTGCAGAGTGGTATATGGGTACATCTCAGGAAGGAGCATTTTCCACTAATAAAATGAAGTAGCAGTGAAGTACAAAACTATAACACAAGAATTTATCTTGTGTGTATGGAGAAGATATCCATGCCAAAAATGAGTGTTCGTTCTGATTCAATTTTTGAACTTAAGCAAAAGAAACACTTCAGAGAAATTCATCTTCATGAAAAAGAATTGTTATACGAAAGTTTCATGCTATTTAAAATGGGCTTTGTAAATAATATGACTCATTTATTTTACATATTGTCACTGTGTCTCTACAACAGACAAAGCAAAACACTTGATATTACACAGCTTCTACTCTCAAGCAGCTTACAATCAGAATTCAGAATCTCACCTCCCAACCTGTCCTCTTCAATATCCCCATCTCAGTATATTACCCATTTCTCATATAAGGAAGTTATCTTTAAAATCTCCTGCTCTTATGTCCCATAGCCTATCAAAAATCAAGTCCTGATATTTCTACTTTGCAAATATCTTTCAACTTCTTCTGAGCCTCTCCATCTCCCTTTCTTCAGCCCCAGTTCAAACCACCATCCTCTGTCTTCTGCATCCCTCTGGCTGAGAACTCAGGCAGTGAAGCCAGATTGTCTGAATTGAATTACTGGCTCTGCCACTTAATATATGTGGAACCTTGGTAAAATTCTTTCTCTTCTGCTAGCTTGAATGTTTTTGTGTCCTAAAATTTATATGTTGAAACTTGTAAACCAAAAATATATCTGAGATAAGTCTCAATCAATTTAGTGTATTTTGCCAAGGTTAAGGATATGCCTGAGACACAGCCTCAGGAGGTCCTGACAACTTGTGCCCAAGGTGGTCAGGGTACAGCTTGGTTTTAGACATTTTGGGGAGACATGAAACATTAATCAATGCGTGTAAGATGTACCTCAGTTTGGTCTGGAAACACAAAAAAACTTGAAGCAGGAGCTTCCAGGTCATAGATAGATTTAAAGATTTTCTGATTGGCAATTGGTTGAAAGAGTTATTATCTAAAGACCTGGAATCAATAGAAAGGAATGTCTGGGTTACAATAAGGGGTTGTGGGGCCAGGCACGGTGGCTCACGCCTATAATCCCAGCACTTTGGGAGGCCGAGGTGGGCAGATCATGAGGTCAGGAGTTCGAGACCAGCCTGGCCAACATGGCAAAACTCTGTCTCTACTAAAAATACAAAAATTAGCCGGGCATGGTGGTGCACACCTGTAATCCCAGCTACTCAGGAGGCTGAGGCAGTAGAATCCCTTGAACCCGGGAGGTGGAGGTTGCAGTGAGCCGAGATCATGCCACTGCATTCCAGCCTGGGTGACAAGAGCAAGGCTCCATCTCAAAATAAATAAATAAATAAATAAAACAAAATAAGGGGTTGTGGAAACCAAGGTTTTATCATGCAGATGAAGGCTCCAGGTAGCAGGATTTCAGAAAAAAATAGACTGTAAATGTTTCTTATCAGATTTAAAGAGTCTGTTCTATCAGGCTTAAGATCTCTGTGTTGATGTTTGTCTGACCCCCATTTCCCAACATGGCCTGAACTAGTTTTTCAGAATAATTTGGAATGCCCTTGGCCAAAGGGAGAGGTGGACTTAGAATTGGCTTAGAATTTTATTTCTGGTTTACAAACTTAATCACCAATGTGATATTACCATGTGAGGCCTTTGGGAGGAGATGAGATCATAAGAGTGAAGCCCTTCTGAATGGGATTAGTTGCCCTTATAAGAAAAGCCCAAGAGGTCTGCCTTGGCCCTTCCACCAATAAGAACACTGCCAGAAGTCACTACCTGTGTACCAGAAAGTAGACCCTTACCAGACATTAAATCTGCTGGCACTTTGACCTTGGACTTCCCAACCTCCACATCTGTGACAAATACATTTCTATTGTTTACAAGCCACCCACCTTATTGTATTTTGTTATGGAAGCACGAATGGACTAAGACATCTTCCTTGTGCCTCAATTTGCTCATAGTTAATAGGAAAAATAAAATGGCCTACCTCATTATAATGATTTAATTAGCCATTACATTGTGTAAAGTCCTTAGAAGAAAGCCTAGCAACAAGTACTCAATACATTTTAGATAGCCTTCCTTGCTGCAATAACTTACGAACATTCATCTGCATTTTTGCCCATTTGGGGTTATTATATTGTTTTGGTTTTTGGTATAGCCAGAGTGATTTCTCCTCTTCTTAAACAAAATCCTGATTGTGTCAAGACCTGGTTTCAATGACTTCCCATTATTCTTATGTTTAAACAAAATCCTTAATATTGCCTACAGGTTCCTGAATGATCTGGCCTTTTTTTTATCTTCTTGCTTTTCTTTGTTTCTTTTTTCCATCCTCAATGTCTGTCAGCTTTTGTTAAATTAATACTAATGCTCAACAAACAACTTCCCCAAATCTCATGGCTTAAAATTTCAAGGGGTCATTTTTGCTCACATTACATGCCAAGTCTGGCCAGCTAATCTCTGAGACTCTTCTCTAGCCTGTGAGGGAAATGCAATTTTCACCACTTTCTTCACATTTGGGGATGAAGGTGGAAAGATCCATCTGGATTCAGTGCATTCTGTTCTATCAAGGCAGAGGACAGGAAAGAGGATCCTAGTTAAGCCATGCCATTGCATCGAAAGTACTAGCTCATGTATGAAAAATATTATGTCTATTCATATCTCGATGTCCAAAAAGCAATATGGCCAAGCCCAAAATCTAGGCAAGGAAGCATCCAAGGGCAGAAAAGGAATAAGTAATTGTGAAAGAATATATAATCCAGCACACTTGGTGAGCTCCACAACATTGGTCTCTGTTTCTTTCCTCATGTGTTAGTGTCTTGCTTTAAGTTCTTGCCACATGCAGTCTGCCTAGAATGTTCTCTTTCCTGCTCTTCATCTTCTACAAATATACACAAATTTCCATCTGTTAGATTTTCCCTCATAGCACTTTTCAGAATGGCAAGTGCAAAAATAATTGATTCACTGATTCTTTAATGTCTTCCTCCCCACCACCAAATCTAAGTCTGAATAAAAGTGAAAGCTATTTGGGGACAGAAAATGTGTTAAATCTCTTCTGAAAGATCACCATTTAACACATTTAAATGTGTTAAATCTCTTCTGAAAGATTACCAACTCAACTAATATTTGAGTTGCCTAAGGACATGGAGATTGACATTTTGATTAGCAAATGCCCATCAGATACTTGAGGCAAGCCTATGAATTTAATCCAGTTTTCCACTCTCTACTTTTGACTTCATGGTGAAGATACAGCCCAAAGGACTTTGGAATTAAGACAACAATAAAAATTGAGATTACATTACAAGCAGTAATAAAAACAAGAAGTTATAGGTACCACAATAACAGGAAATCTGTTTTTGGAACATCAAGGATTTTTAAGAATATCATTATTCCCATTCTGTTTTCTGTCAGGATTCTGGAACTTTTATTTTTCTTGCAGCACAGGGAAAATTAGTTAGAATGAAGCTAAAATCTATTTGTTATTTATAATGTACTTTGTTTTCATATTGAAAACATCAGTGATCTCATCATGCTAGTTTTGCTTTTCCCTTATAATGTATATACTTTTTTTAAAAACAGCTTATTTTCCACTTGCATACAACAATGGGTTGCACATTCCTGAGGTCCTTAGGAATTATTCTAAAATTGACTGCAGTGGGGATTTCCTTTGACACTTAACCATGTCACTTCAAAGACTATTTTTAAGTACGTGCCCAAGAGAAAACACAGTTTCTGGTTTTAATTTATTTATAATCATGAAGCCTAGCAACATCTTAAAAAATAAAAATAAAAACTCTTCTTGGACAAGAAGGGCTATAGTTTCCCACCCCTCTCCCTTTGCAATATAACAATGATGGAATACCAAGAAACAGAATGAACACAACGTACAGTTTGACCTCAATGCAGTCACGTCAAAGAACAGAGGTAATGTAAGAAACTCACTCAGCTTTCAACGTGCTTCTCCTGGGGATTGCATAGCATCATGAAGGGCAGTTCTCTGGGAAGGAAAAAGAGAGCAGAGCTTGCTTTATACTCATATTATATACATCTCTATGTATATTAGTGTATGTGTTTTACATTACATTAAATCTTTTGTTGGCTTTCAGACTCACTCTGAGTGAAAGTGCACAACCAACACCTGCACTGTCAAAGTTCACTATTTTCCTTCTCATCTAGTTTACGTATTGCTGCTAGAACCCTTTCATCATGTCACTTGAGGACTCTAAAATCTCCAGCAACTTTCCACGGCCTATAACACCAAGTTCAAACACCATAGGTTGTCATCATATTGCATCATTCTCCCTCTGCCAAGGTATCCCCACATTTGCTCCACAGGAGTCTTCTCCTTCATCTAGGCCCAGTACTCATTGACCCTTGAGTGTCCCTGCTCTTTTTCAGCCTTCCTTTCTGTTGTTTCCCATACCCCTTCATTAATTACATGGACCCATCAAGATTCATTTAAGACTACACGTATTTACCATTTCACTGAACTATTGTACCTTCCTTCTTTCTATGACCAACGATGGCATTTCTTCATATACTACATTGCATTGTTACTCAATTGGTTCATAGCCATATATCAGCAGCCTCTGTTAAACTATATTCTCAGATGATGTAAAAGTTCTGATTTTTATCTTTGCTGTACCCATTGTACCTATTGATGCTGAACATAATAATAGATGCATAACTAAATCTCAAGTATTTTTTAAAGTATATACGTAAGCAAAGTTTAATATGTATAAGTATAGTATAAGAGAGGCTTATAGGTCTGCAATTTCCCTTCTTCCTCTTTCTTAGAAAGGTTTATTTTGGTATATTTCTCAAAGAAGGGTTATAAGTTACCCTATGTGTGATCAATATAAGTGAGAACCAGGATGTGCCTTTGAGTGCATGCGCAAGGCACATGCTAGTTCTCCACCAATAAAGAAAAGAAATAGTACAGGGTTGGTTTCTTAACTCTTCTTGGACAAACTGTGACAAGTATGAAAAATTCATACTCTCTGTAGTCATTCCCTTTGCAGAGGATAGGGACATGGAGGGTAGGAGCAAAGGTAAAATATTATAATCATCATGCTAGATAACTTTCTCCTGGATCTGTTTCCTGCTAGATAAGACCAAAATGAAATTTAGTTTGACCACTCACAAACAAGAGCTCCTCAGGTAGTTTATTTAATGTAGCCCTGTGAACTGAAGTTTGGGGAGCTATTGCAGGAGTAGTTCTTCTCAGGAGACTCTTCAGAGATTCCAGGTACCACTCTGATATAATTCTATTATATTGGCTCTGCAATTCCAGCTGAAGTTAGCATGGAATTTTGCCAATGACAGCAAGCTGCAGTGGTCCTTTTCTTAACACTGGGAACCCTTACTTGGAAAATAGGGTGCTGGCAAGAGTTGAGGGTCTTGAGGTGCATGTTGTTGCAGAAGGTTTTCTGCCATCCTTGCTGTGGCAACTGTGAAGGAGGGTGGCACATAAATGAGTCACCTACCAGGTAAATTGCCAGACAAAATACAGGGCACCCAGTAGAATTTGAATTTCAGATAAACCTCAAATCATTTTAACATAATTTGTAGAGCATTTCTCTTGCAATACTTGTGACATTTAATATATTTATAATCATCTGAAATTCAAACTGAGCAACAGTTTATTAAATCTGGCAATCATGTAGACAGACAGTTAAGATGCTTTTATCATGGCAGAAATAAATAACGTTTCCCATAGAATTGTTAGATCCCTTATCCAAAACACATCTTTTATGAGCCTATCAACTATTACAGTAGACACTTTCCTTTTAGAAATCAAATAATGTGACATTTGTCTAAAGTATGAACTATACTGGAAGAAGAAAATGCCATTGCTAAAACTTAAAATTCTCTATTTTTGCCATCCCATCTCTCAAGTAGAAATACTTAGTATCTTGATTTAGAGAAAACTCAGTAATGATAAAATAACTGCTATCAAACTCAGCATCAATATGTAGGGGATTGTGACAAGGAGGGTACATCTCATTTTTAAGCAGGTATATAACAATTGTTATTGAAAACCATTTCTAAAAAAAACTTCCAGGTTCCAACTAAGTCAGTCAGTCTTATAATGGGCTCCTTCCGTCCTCTCTGACAGTCTTTAGTAACTTGACTGAATTTACCAATCTCAGGATACAGGCTGTGTATCACATACTAGCATCAACAGGTCCAGGAAGCCCTGCCCTGAAGACTCAAATGTATATTTTTGAGTGGATCTTTCTCATTTGCTGTTGTTCTTTCTAAATAACAAAAATCTGTTCCTGACTTCTCAGCATGGTTGTTTATCATCAGTGAATAAAACCCCAAAGAAAACAAAAGACATCACCCAATTTGGATTCTGCTCAGTAAAAATTAATATCTTTGGTGAATACAAGACTGTGAAACTGGCTGTTTTTCCATGACTGTGTCAGGGTAACATCTGGTAAGGCATATTATGTCCTGATCCACATAAAAAGATCTGAGAAGAGCAGCAAGGATGGGGTGACAGTTTAGCCAACGATTTGGAGAGAGCCATGTGCATAGACAAGAAGTATGTGGCCAGCGGAGCTGGACCTATTTTGTTTTACTTGGAAGATTCATACTACCAATCCCATGATTTTGGATAAAATGTTAAAATGTTTGCCTAAGAATTTTTGACTGGCAAGTTGATGACTGATTTATAAATGAAATCAGGTCAAGAAGACACTTGATTGCTAAGTATGTGCTAGTTGCTGTGCTTATTAAAAGTTAGAGAGACACTCAAAATGAGAGCCGGTTGGAAAGATTAACTAAAAATTACAACTTTGTAGAACTTACATCCTGGGGAGCTCAGATTAAACTAGGATTGGCCTTATCTATATAGCCTAAATTTTTCCCAAATTAAACATATTATTTAATCACATATTTTACTTTGAAAGCATCTTAGAATAGTTTAAGGGTATTTTTTTCCATTAATGCTATTCCACTGACTAGAATTCTTTTCCAGAACCGACCCTATTTCTGAAATAAAAGTGGCTTTCCTCAGCATTTAGAATTTCTTTCCAAAGTTCAAAAGGCAGGTGCCACCTGACGGAAATTTACTAGAATTCATTTTGATTCCTGCTGGGCCATGTAAAAGCTGTACATTTTTCTCTTTTAAAAATGCTTGTGAGAGGGGTGATTTCAAGATGGCCAAATAGGAAAAGCTCCAATCTACAGCTCCCAGCGTGAGCAACACAGAAGACAGCTGATTTCTGCATTTCCAACTGAGGTACTGGATTCATCTCACTGGGGATTGTCGGAGAGTAGGTGCAGGGCACCGAGCATGAGCTGAAGCAGGGCGAGGCACTGCCTCACCAGGGAAGTGCAAGGGGTCAGGGAATTCCCATTCCTAGCCAAGAAAAGTGGTGACAGATGGCACCTGGAAAATCGGGTCACTCCCACCCTAATAATGTGCTTTTCTGATTGTCTTAGCAAATGGCACACCAGGAGATTATATCCCACGCATGGCTCAGAGGGTCCTAGGCCCACGGAGCCTCACTCATTGCAAGCACAGCAGTCTGAGATCAAACTGCAAGGCAGCAGCAAGGCTGGGGGAGGGGCACCTGCCATTTCTGAGGGTTGAGCAGGTAAACAAAGCAGCCAGGAAGCTCAAACTTGGTGGAGCCCACCACAGTTCAAAGAGGCCACCTGCCTCTGTAGACTCCACCTCTGGGGGCAGGGCATAGCCGAACAAAAGGCAGCAGAAACCTCAGAAGACTTAAATGTCCCTGTCTGACATCTTGGAAGACAGTAGTGGTACTCCCAGCACACAGCTGGAGATCTGAGAACGGACAGACTGTCGCCTCAAGTGGGTCCCTGACCCCCGAGTAGCCTAACTGGGAGGCACCCCCAAGTAGGGGCAGACGGACACCTCACACAGCTGGGTACCCCTCTAAGACAAAACTTCCAGAGGAACGATCAGGCAGTAACGTTTGCTATTCACCAATATTCACTGTTTTGCAGCTCCGCTGCTGATACCCAGGCAAAGAGGGTCTGGAGTGGACCTCTGGCAAACTCCAACAGACTTGCAGCTGAGGGTCCTGACTGTTAGAAGGAAAACTAACAAACAGAAAGGACAACCATGCCAAAACCCCATCTGTACGTCACCATCATCAAAGACCAAAGGTAGATAAAACCACAAAGATGGGGAAAAAGCAGAGCAGAAAAACCGAAAATCCTAAAAATCAGAGAGCCTCTCCTCCTCCAAAGGAACGCAGCTGCATTCACCAGCAATGGAACAAAGCTGGATGGAGAATGACTTTGACAAGTTGAGAGAAGAAGGCTTCAGATGATCAAACTTCTCTGAGCTAAAGGACGAAGTTCGAACCTATGGCAAAGAAGTTAAAAACCTTGAAAAAAAGATTAGACGAATGGCTAACTAGAATAACCAATGCAGAGAAGTCCTTAAAGGACCTGATGGAGCTGAAAACCAAGGCATGAGAACTACGTAACGAATGCACAAGCTTCAGTAGCCAATTCAATCAACTGGAAGAGAGGGTATCAGTGATGGAAGATCAAATGAATGAAATGAAGCAAGAAGAGAAGTTTAGAGAAAAAAGAATAAAAAGAAATGAACAAAGCCTCCAAGAAATATGGGACTATGTGAAAAGACCAAATCTACGTCTGATTGGTGTACCTGAAAGTGACAGGGAGAATGGAACCAAGTTGGAAAACACTCTGCAGGATATTACCCAGGAGAAACTTCCCCAATCTAGCAAGGCAGGCCAATATCCAAATTCAGGAAATAAAGAGAACGCCACAAAGATACTCCTCGAGAAGAGCAACCCCAAGACACATAATTGTCAGATTCACCAAAGTTGAAATGAAGGAAAAAATGTTAAGGGCAGCCAGAGAGAAAGGTCGGGTTACCCACAAAGGGAAGCCCATCAGACTAACAGAGGATCTCTTGGCAGAAACTCTACAAGCCAGAAGAGAGTGGGGGCCAATATTCAACATTCTTAAACAAAAGAATTTTCAACCCAGAATTTCATATCCAGTCAAACTAAACTTCATAACTGAAGGAGAAATAAAATACTTTACAGACAAGCAAATGCTGAGAGATTTTGTCACCATCAGGCCTGCCCTACAAGAGTTCCTGAAGGAAGCACTAAACATGGAAAGAAACAACCAGTACCAGCCACTGCAAAAACATGCCAAATTGTAAAGACCATCGAGGCTAGGAGGAACCTGCATCACCTAACGAGCAAAATAACCAGCTGACATCATAATGACAGGATCAAATTCACACATAACAATATAAACTTTAAATGTAAATGGGCTAAATGCTCCAATTAAAAGACACAGACTGGCAAGATGGATAAAGAGTCAAGACCCATCAGTAGGCTGTATTCAGGAAACCCATTTCACATACAGACACACACATAGGATCAAAATAAAGAGATGGAGGAAGATCTACCAAGCAAATAGAAAACAAAAAAAGGCAGGGGTTGCAATCCTAGTCTCTGATAAAACAGGCTTTAAACCAACAAAGATCAAAAGAGACAAAGAAGGCCATTACATAATGGTAAAGGGATCAATTCAACAAGAAGAGCTAACTATCCTAAATGTATATGCACCCAATACAGGAGCACCCAGATTCATAAAACAAGCCCTTAGAGACCTAGAAAGAGACTTAGACTCCCACACAATAATAATGGGAGACTTTAACACCCCACTGTCAACATTAGACAGATCAATGAGACAGAAAGTTAACAAGGATATCCAGGAATTGAACTCAGCTCTGCACCAAGCTGACCTAAGAGACATCTACAGAACTCCCCACACCAAATCAACAGAATATACATTCTCCTCAGCACCACACTACACTTATTCCAAAATTGACCACATAGTTGGAAGTAAAGCACTCCTCAGTAAATGTAAAAGAACAGAAACTATAACAAACTGTCTCTCAGACCACAGTGCAATCAAACTAGAACTCAGGATTAAGAAACTCACTCAAAACCACTCAACGACATGGAAACTGAACAACCTGCTCCTGAATGACTACTGGGTACATAATGAAATGAAGGCAGAAATAAAGATGTTCTTTGAAACCAATGAGAACAAAGACACAACATACCAGAATCTCTGGGGCACATTTAAAGCAGTGTGTAGAGGGAAATTTATAGCACTAAATGCCCACAAGAGAAAGCAGGAAAGAGATAAAATTGACACCCTAACATCACAATTAAAAGAACTAGAGAAGCAAGAGCAAACACTTTCAAAAGCTAGCAGAAGGCAAGAATTAACTAAGGTTAGAGCAGAACTGATGGAGATAGAGACACAAAAATCCCTTCAAAAAATCAATGAATCCAGGAGCTGGTTTTTTGAAAAGATCAACAAAATTGATAGACTCCTAGCAAGACTAATAAAGAAGAAAAGAAAGAAGAATCAAATAGACGCAATAAAAAATGATAAAGGGGATATCACCACCAATCCCACGGAAATACAAACTACCATCAGAGTATACTATAAACACCTCTACGCAAATAAACTAGAAAATCTAGAAGAAATGGATAAATTCCTCAACATATACATGCTTTCAAGACTCAACAAAGAAGAAGTTGAATCTATGAATAGACCAATAACAGGATCTGAAATTGAGGCAATAATTAATAGCTTACCAACCAAAAAAAGTCCAGGACCAGATGGATTCACAGCTGAATTCTACCAGAGGTACAAGGAGGAGCTGTTACCATTCCTTCTGAAACTATTCCAGTCAATAGAAAAAGAGGGAATCCTCCCTAACTCATTTTATGAGGCCAGCATCATCCTGATACCAAAACCCGGCAGAGACACAACAAAAAAAGAACTTTAGACCAATATCCCTGATGAACGTCAATGCAAAAATCCTCAATAAAATACTGGCAAACACAATCCAGCATCACATCAAAAAGCTTATCCACCATGATCAAGTGGGCTTCATCCCTGGGATGCAAGGCTAGTTCAACACATGCCAATCAATAAACGTAATCCAGCATATAAACAGAACCAAAGACAAAAACCACATGATTATCTCAATAGATGCAGAAAAGGCCTTGGACAAATTCAACAGCCCTTCATGCTAAAAACTCTCAATAAATTAGGTATTGATGGGATGTATTTCAAAATAATAAGAGTTGTTTATGACAAACCCACAGCCAATATCATACTGAATGGGCAAAAACTGGAAGCATTCCCTTTGAAAACTGGCACAAGACAGGGATGCCCTCTCTCACCACTCCTATTCAACACAGTGTTGGAACTTCTGGCCAGGGCAATCAGGCAGGAGAAGGAAAAAAAAGGCATTCAATTATGAAAAGAGGAAGTCAAATTGTCCCTGTTTGCAGATGACATGATTGTATATCTAGAAAACCCCATCGTCTCAGCCCAAAATCTCTGTAAGCTGATAAGCAACTTCAGCAAAGTCTCAGGATACAAAATCAATGTGCAAAAATCACAAGCATTCTTATACACCAATAACAGACAAACAGAGAGCCAAATCATGAGTGAACTCCTATTCACAACTGCTTCAGAGAATAAAATACCCAGGAATCCAACTTACAAGGGATGTGAAAGACCTCTTCAAGAAGAGCTACAAATAAAACTACACTGAGTTTTATTTTCATTGAGAACTACACTGCTCAACGAAATAAAAGAGGATACAAACAAATGGAAGAACATTCCATGCTCATGGGTAGGAAGAATCAATATCATGAAAATGGCCATACTGCCCAAGGTAATTTATAGATTCAATGCCATCCCCATCAAGCTACCAGTGACTTTCTTCACAGAACTGGAAAAAACTACTTTCACGTTCATATGGAACCAAAAAAGAGCCCACATTGCCAAGTCAATCCTAAGCCAAAAGAACAAAGCTGGAGGCAACATGCTACCTGACTTCAAACTATACTACAAGGCTACAGTAACCAAAACAGCATGGTACTGGTACCAAAACAGACATATAGACCAATGGAACAGAACAGAGCCCTCAGAAATAATGCCACACATCTACAACTATCTGATCTTTGACAAACCTGACAAAAACAAGAAACGGGGAAAGGATTCCTTATTTAATAAATGGTGCTGGGAAAACTGGATAGCCATATGTAGAAAGCTAAAACTGGATCTGTTCCTTACACCTTACAAAAAAATTAATTCAAGATGGATTAAAGACTTAAATGTTAGACCTAAAACCATAAAAACCCTAGAAGAAAACCTAGGCAATACCATTCAGGACATAGGCATGGGCAAGGACTTCATGTCTAAAACACCAAAAGCAATGGCAACAGAAGCCAAAATGGACAAATGTGATCTAATTAAACTAAAGAGCTTCTGCACAGCAAAAGAAACTACCATCAGAGTGAATAGGCAACCTACACAATGGAAGAAAACTTTTGCAATCTACTTATCTGACAAAGGGCTAATATCCAGAATCTACAAAGAACTGAAACAGATTTATAAGAAAAAAACAAACAACCCCATCAACAAGTGGGCGAAGGATATGAACAGAAGCTTCTCAAAAGGAGACATTTATGCAGTCAACAGACACATGAAAAAATGCTCATCATCACTGGCCTTCAGAGAAATGCAAATCAAAACCACAATGAGATATCATCTCACACCAGTTAGAATGGCGATCATTAAAAAGTCAGGAAACAACAGGTGCTGGAGAGGATGTGGAGAAATAGGAACACTTTTACACTGTTGGTGGGACTGTAAACTAGTTCAACCATTGTGAAAGTCAGTGTGGCGATTCCTCAGGGATCTAGAACTAGAAATACCATTTGACCCAGCCATCCCATTACTGGGTATATACCCAAAGGATTATAAATCATACTGCTAAAAAGACACATGCACACGTATATTTATTGTGGCACTATTCACAATAGCAAAGACTTGGAACCAACGCAAAAGTCCAAAAATGATAGACTGGATTAAGAAAATGTGGCACATATACACCATGGAATACTATGCAGCCATAAAAAATGATGAGTTCTTATCCTTTGTAGGGACATGGATGAAGCTGGAAACCATCATTCTCAGCAAACTATTGCAAGGACGAAAAACCAAACACCGCATGTTCTCCGTCATAGTTGGGAATTGAACAATGAGAACACTTGGACACAGGAAGGAGAACATCACACACTGGGACCTGTTGTGGGGTGGGGGAAGGGGGGAGGGATAGCATTAAGAGATATACCTAATATAAATGATGAGTTAATGGGTGCAGCACACCAACATGGCACATGTATACAAACGTGCACGTTGTGCACATGTACCCTAAAACTTAAAGTATAATAAAAAATATAAAAATATAAAAAATAAAAAAATGCATGTATGGAGGCTGAAGCAGGAGAATCTCTTGAACCCAGGCGGCAGAGCTTGCAGCAAGCTGAGATCGCCCCACTGCACTCCAGCCTGAGTGACAAAGAGAGATTCCGTCTAAAAAAAAAAAAAGAAACAAAAACAAAAAAACACATTTATTTCTTGTCAGTGAACAGAAATTATTCCTGTCACTTCAGAAAAAAAAGTTTATTTTAGTAAATTTTGTAGTTAATTTTCAATGAGATCTGTCATTGAAAAACATAAAGATTTGGAAGGCAGGACGACAAAGCTGAGAGAACAGTCATGTCATGTCATAGGGCTCCCTAAGTCAGCAATCATATAGGGAAACTGGTGAGAGGAGTTTACAAGGCTCCATTTGATTACCCTAGGTAATTGCCCATAGCAAGTCTCGCTTCTGCCAGGATTTATGCAGCAGTACAAAATTATATCCTATTTCCTTCCTAAGAAATAGAAAACTAAGAGAAAGTAAAACAAACTTTTAATTAATTATTGCTTAACTTTTAATTTTTTTTCAAATTACAAATCATACTTAATCGTTTAATTAAAGAAGGAACAATTAGTCTGAGTAGCTTCCATTTATGTGTGTCATGTTTAAGTTATTCTCCAAGAGAACATTAGTTAAATAATTAGTGCTGTGGTGCTAAGCAAAGCATTTCAGAAAGAACTATTTACTTCTTGTTAATTCAAAGAATGAAAGAAAAGAGAAAGAAAGAGAGAAAACTATAGCCTGAGAGAAAAAGAGAGAGAGAAGGCATGTGAGAGAATGAAAACAAGAGAGAAAATGTGAGGGAACAATGGAAGAAAAAAGGAAAGGAGGGGGGAGGGAGGAATAAACGAGAAGAGGTTGGTAATAATTAGGTCATTGCAGTGGTTATTTAAGGACTGTATAAGCAATATTCACATCTCTGAGAAATAAAACTGAGGAACTTCTTTCTGAGGACTGTCACTTCCCTACTTGTTAGGTTTTAACAACTTGAGAGACAAATCTTTAGCAAGTTTGAGGTTTTGACTTTAGTGTAAAGAGAATGTCTGAATTCTTGGGGAAAGTGTGTATTGTCATAACTAATGTCCAAATGTAAGTAGTACTTCTAAAGTAAACAGGTCTAGAGGAAGTTTTCAGAGACTTCGAAGGTTCTATAAATATTCATTTTACCTACCCCTGAACACTGGCTTGAAAGATTGTTTTCTTTTTAACTAGCAAAAGTTAATGAGCCATTTCTGAACTTGCTGTATGGAAGCTAAGGCCAGGAATTTAACTTTATGTCACTGAGCTAATACCTTTTAAAAAGAATTATTATTTTAATAAAATCAGTAACATCCTTTTCATTGCCTCCCTATTACCTTTATAGAGTAGGTCTCAGTTCATAGTTGTTAGCACACAAGAAGCATCTCAAAGAGTTTTCTTCATAGTTCCCAAGTATGAACTGAGAACTCAAGTTTCTCAGTTCATAGCTGTAAGCCCACAAGCTGCTCAGTTGTTAGCAGCTTCTTCTGTGTGAACTATGAATTGAGAAATCTGAAAAAAATATTTCAAGCCAGTATTCAGGGGTAGGTAAAAAGAGTGTTTACAGAACCTTCAAGGTCTCTGAAAACTGCTTCTAAATCTGTTTACTTAAGAAGTATTTATATTTGGACATTAGTTATGGCCTTACACACTTTCCCCAAGAATTCAGATACTCTCTTTACATAAGTCAAAACCTTGAACTTGCTGAAGATTGTCACCCAAGTTGTCAAAACTTAACAAGTGGGCAAGTGGCAATCGTCTCAAGAAGGAAGCCCATACCACGGGAAATTACGAGGTTCAGTGCAAAGGATCCATTCCAGTCTTGTGTTACTTTCAACTAAAGTACCCTCACAGACACACAAAAAGTCTACATCTGGAGCAAAGTTTATCAACTCTGCCCACCATCAACATATTACAAATGTAGTCATTTTAGCCTTAACCATAACCTTGCATATTATAGTAATCTGCTAAGGCATGTGTTATGTGCTTGTGCTTAGATTTGAGGAGGTTTAAGAACAGTAAAAATTAAGAAAATGTGGCACATATACCCCATGGAATACTATGCAGCCATAAAAATGATGAGTTCATGTCCTTTGCAGGGACATGGATGAAGCTGGAAGCCATCATTCTCAGCAAACTATCGGAAGGACAAAAAGCCAAACATCGCATGTTCTCACTCATAGGTGGGAACTGAACAATGAGAACACATGGACACAGGAAGGAGAACATCACACACCGGGGCCTGTTGTGGGGTGAGGGGAGGGGGGAGGGATAGCATTAGGAGATATACCTAATGTTAAATGACGAGTTAATGGGTGCAGCACACCAACATGGCACATGTATACATATGTAACTAACCTGCACTTTGTGCAAATGTACCCTAAAATTTAAAGTATAATAAAAAAAGAACAGTAAAAATTATCGTATAGTAGATTATTACCAATGCTTACTAATAGCCTGTTCTCTACTTCTAAGTATACAAAAATTGTGCTTCTCTATCTCTTTGAAGGTAACGGTGGTGATGGGCCTTGATTTCGCACCCCCCAAAAAAAATGTAAGGGAAAATAATACACATCATTTGCAGAGGAAGCATTTGATTTCAAGTGCTTAACTCCTGCCCCCATTGCCCCAGGAGCTGAAAAACTATGAAGCAACACATCGAAATGGAGCCAGCATAGGATAGTGAGGAGTGGCTTTGTGGAACAGACACCCAACCTCCACAAGTGACCCACAGTGGACATGTAACAGGAGCACCTAAGTAAACTTTGGGTGTGTTAAGCTATTGAGATTTTGGCATTTTTTGTTACTTCAGCATAAATTATCCCAATACATTGTCTTTTCCAATAAAGTGAAAGAGAAATGAGAGGCTTAAAAATGCAAATAAAAAGAGACACATGACTATGCCGAAAATAAAAATTATGCACTTTTAAATAAGTGATGAGAAAATGAGAAAAGATTGTACAGACATAGAGAATAAGCATTTCAACTGTAAGAATATTTCTAAATATAGAGAGTAATTTATACCACATGTGAAGAATTCTATTTACAGGTAAGTGATAATATTCAGCAAGAGACGGCTATTCACAAAAGGAGAAACATCCTGTTAACTTAGGAGATATGTAGAACTTTGAGAAATTAAAGTCTAATCAGGTGAAATAACATTGACAAAGTTTATATCACAAGCGTAACTTCTGTCTGGTAACATGGGTTCAGGCGGTATATGTAAGTACTGTTAGTCACAAAATGTATAATACTGACCACTTTTGTATAAACATTCCTAATAAAAAAGACATATTTAGGAAGAGAATATGCAAAGTTGTAAAACTTTGAAGAAATTAGTTACTAGCCTATTGCATACAAATGTATTCTGGACTTGAACCTAACTGAGTCACTTTGACCTTAAGAACAAATAGACCTAACGGTTTTTGAAAGCTAAAATATTTATATTTAAAAAGTATCTGTATGCAGATACACTATTTTAATTATTTATTTAGAAAGAAGAAATACTTATTCATTCTCTTTCATTCTTCTGCATTTTGTCTTCTTTCTTCATCTTCTTTTCATGCTTTGAAGTTCACTTCACCACCTCTTCTCTTCCATACTCAGACTTCATTTGCTAGTCTAACATAGGTCTTTGTTTTAAAAAATTTCAAGGCTAGATCCAGCAAAGGTAAGCAGATTAAGGTACTTTGTGGCAGGATACTTAAGAAACAGCTACGCTTTCTGACAAGGTTACAATTAGACATAGCCACACAAGACATTACTTTTTAAAATAGAATTATAGACTTCAGGATGGGAGCTATGGCAGGGAAGTGGGGGAGTTTTACTAATAGTTCAACTTTGCCCTTAAGTAAAAATAATCACTGCAAAAATTTCCAATGAGTCTTCATTCCATTTGTAATTAAACTACATTGACCAAGGAGATGTCAATAATTTCTAATGTACACCATTGTGCTTTACACAGATCATTAGAAAATTTTTCTTTAAAAAATTGACACCCAAGGATATTTTATTCAGTGAAATTACCCTTCACAAATGAAGGAAGAAATAAAGTCTTTTATAGATAAGCAAATACCAAGGAAATTCATCACCACTTTACTGGTCCTACAAGAAATGCTCTAGGACGCCCTAAAATTGAAAGTGAAAGAATCACACTTACTATCATGAAAACAAAAAATGTATAAAATTCACTGGTAAAGCAAACATAGAAATAAGGAAGAAAAAAGACTCAAATGGTACCTCTATAGAAAACTACCAAACCATAAGAACAAACAGTAAGAAAAGAAAAGGAAAAGAAAGGATTAAGGAATATACAAAACAACCATAAAACTAACAGTATGATAGAAACGAAACCTCACATACCAATAATTTTAATGTAAACAGATAAATTATCCACTGAAAAGACAGAGACTGGCTCAATTAATTAACAAAACATAATCAATTACATGCTGTCTACAAAAAAAAAACACACTTTACCTGTAAAGACACATATTGACTGAAAGTAAAGGGATTAAAAAAAAGATATTCCCCAGCCAGGCATGGTGTCTCATGCCTGTAATCCTAGCACTTTGAGAGGCTTAGGAGGCCTGATTGCTTTAGCCCAGAAGTTCAAGACCAGCTGGGCAACATGGTGAAACCCCATCTCTACAAAAAAATACAAAAATTAATTGGGTGTGGTGGCATGCTCCTGTAGTCTCAGCTACTCAGGAGGCTGAGGTGGGAAGATCACCTGAGCCCTAGGAGGTGTAGGAAGCACTGAGCCATAATCTTGCCTCTGCCTCCAGCCTGGATGACAAAGGAAGACCCCCAACTCAAAAAAAGAAGAGAAAGACAAAAAGAAAAGACAAAGATTTTCCATGCAAACAGAAACCAAAAGTGAGCAGAAGTAGTTATATGTATATCAGGTACAACAGACCTTAAGTCAAAAAGAGTTTTAAGAGACAAAGAAAATCATTACATAGTGTTAAAGTGATCAATTCAGCAAGAGGATGCAATAATAATTCTACGTATGTATGCACCTAACACTGGAGCACCTAGATGTATAAAGCAAAATTACTAGATCTAAAGAGAGAGACAGACCCCAATATAATAACAGTGGGCAATTTCAACACCCTCAACTCAGCATTTAAAAAATCATCTAGATAAAAAAAATCAACAAAGAAACACTGGATTTAAGCTGGACTTTAGACCGATGGACTTAACAGACATTTTTAGCCAATATCTGCAGAATACACATTCTTCTCATTAGTTCATGGAATATTCTCCAGGATATTTTTTAGACCACAGAATAAGTCTCAATAAATTTTAGAAGACTGAAATCATGTCAAGTATCTTCTCAGACCACATTGGAATAAAACTAGGAGTCAATACCAAGAGGAACTTTGGAAATTATATAAATACATGGAAATTAAACAACATGCTTCTGAATGATCATTGGGTCTATGCAAAAAATTAAGAGGAAAATTTAAAAATTTATTGAAATAATTAAAAATGGAAATTAAACATATCCAAACCTGTGGGATACAACAAAGCTAACAGGAAAGTTTATAGCAATAAACAGCTACATCAAAAAAGTAGAAAGATTTCAAATAAACAATCTAAGAATGTACCTCAAAAGAACTAGAAAAGCAAGAATAAACCACACTCAAAATTACTAAAGTGAAAAATATAATAAAGATCACAGCAGAACTAAATGAAATAGAGACAAAAAAAAAAAATACTAAGAATCAACCAAATGAAAAGTTGGTTTTCCAGTCTGGGAGCAGTAGCTCATGACTGTAATCCCAGGACTTTGGGAGGCCAAGGCAGGTGGATCACCTGAGGGCCAGAGTTGGAGACCAGCCTGGCCAACATGATGAAACCCCATCTCCATTAAATATATATATACATATATATATATATATACACCAGGTGTGGTGGTGGGCGCCTGTAATGCCAGCTACTCGGGAGGCTGTGGCAGGAGAATAGTTTGAACCTGGGAGGCAGAGGTTGCAGTGAGCTGAAATTGCACCACTGCACTCCAGCCTGAGTAACAAGAGTGAAACTCCATCTTAAAAAAAAAAAAAAGAAAAAAAAGAAAGAAAAAAGAAAAGTTAGTTCTCCAAAAGATAAACAAAATTGATAAACTGCTAGCAAGACTAACCAAGAAAAGAAGAAAGACAAAATATGCAAAAGCATACATGAAAAGGGAAATATTATAACTGATATTACAGAAATACAAAAGATAATGGGGACGATTATGAACAAGTATACACTAACAAACTAGAAAACCTAGAGGAAATGGATAATTCCTGGATATATACAACCTATGAAGACCGTATATATGGACAAATACAACCTATGAAGCCTGAAAGAATAGAAAACTTGAACAGATCAATAAAAAGTATCCCAATAACAACAATAAAAAAGCCCAGGATTTAATCAATTCACTGTGGAATTCTACCAAATATATAAAGAAGAACTAATAACAATCCTCCTCAAACTAGTCCAAAAAATTGAAGAGGAGGGAATTCTCCTGAATGCATTCTATGAAGCCAGCATCACTATGAGACCACAAGAGCACAACCAAAAAAGAAAACTACAGGCCAATATCCCTGAGACGTAGATGGAAAAGTCCTCAACAAAGTACAGCAGACAAAATCTAACAGCATATCAGAAAGATAATATACCATAATTAAGTTGGATTTATCCCAGGGGTGCAAGAATAGTTCGACATATGCAAATCAATAAATTTCATACTTCACATTGACAAAAGGGAACACAAAAACCATATGATCATCTCAATAGGTACAGAAAAGCATTTGATAAAACTCAACATCCTTTCATGATAAAAAAGGAAGTGAATAATAAAGGCCATATATCAAAAACCCACAGATAACATCATACTGAATGGGAAAAAGTTGAAAGCCTTTTCGCTAAGAATTGGAACAAGACAAGGATGCCCACTTTAACCAGTCCTGTTCAACATAGTACTAGAAGTCCTAGCTACAGCAATTAAGCAAGATAATAAATACAGGACATACAAACTGGAAAAGTGGAAGTCCAATTGTCCCTCTGCTAATGGCATGTTCTTATATTTAGGAAAAAAATAGAAGACTCTGTCAGAAAACTCTTAGAACTGAAAAACACATTCAGTAAAGTTGGTGGATAAAAAATCAACATACAATAATCAGTAGTATGCAGAAATAACAAAACGATGATAAAGAAATCACGAAGGTGATCCCATTGACAATAGCTACAAAAGATATATATATATATATATATATATATGAATTCCTAGGAATAAGTTTAACTAAGAAAGTGTAAGATGCCTACTAGGCATCTTCAAAACATTGATTAAAGAAATTGAAGAAGACAAAAACAAAAGCAAAGGCATCCCATGGCCATAGATCAGAAAAATCAATATCTTTAAAATGACCATACTGCTCCCAAGATCTATAGATTCAATGCAATCCCTGTCAAAATACCAATGCTATTTTTCACAGAAATGGAAAAAGCAATCCTAAAATTTGTATGGAACCAAAAAAGAGCCAGAATAGCCAAAGTAACCTTGAGCAAAAGAGTAAAGCTAGAGGCATCACATCACCTGACTTCAAAACATATTATAAGGACATAGTAATATCAAAATAGATTGGTATAGGTATAAAAATAGATACATAGACCAATGGAACAGAACAGAGAACCCAGAAATAAAGCTACATATTTATAGTCAAACAATATTTGACAAAGCTGCTAAAAACATACATTGGAGAAAGGAAAACCTCTGCAATAAATGATGCTGGAAAAACTGGATAACCACATGCAGCAGAATGATACTACATCTTTATCTCTCACCTTATACAAAAGTAAACTCAAGGTAGATTAAAGACTTAAATGTAAAAGCCAAAACTTCACTAGAAGTAAATATAGGGAAAACTCTTCAGGACATTGGTCTAGGCAAATATTTTATGGCTAAGACCTCAAAAGCACAGGCCACAAAAAGAAAAACAGACAAATGTGACTATGTTAAACTAAAAATCTTCTGCACAGCAAGAGAAACAATAAACAGACAACCTCTTAAGTTGGAGAAAATATTTGCAATCTACTTACCTAACAAGAGACTAATATACAGAATATACAAGGAACTCAAACAACTCAACAGTAAAAAAATCAAATACTCCCATAAAAAGTGAGCAAGGAACATGAATTTTTCACGTTCAAAAGAAGACATCTTTCAAAAGAAGACAAAGAAATGGCCAATAGGTATATGAAAAGAATGTTCAATGTCACTAATCATCAAGGTAATACAAATCAAAACCACAATGAGACTATCATCTTACCCCAGTTAGAATGACTATTATTAAAATAAAGACAAAAGATAACAGGCACTGACAAGTATGTGGATAAATGGGAACTCATTCACTGTTGGTGGGAATGTAAATTTGTACAGTCACTATGGAAAACAGTATGGAGATTTTTTTTAAAAAACTAAACATAAAGCTACCATAAAGTCCAACAATCCCATTACAAGTATTAATCCAAAGGAAAAGAAATCAGTATATAAAGAGGATACATGCACTTGCATGTTTACCGTAGCACTATTCATGACAGCAAAGATATGCAATGAACCTAAGTGTTCATCAATGAATGAATCAATCAATGAAGGAAGAAAATGTGGTATACATAAACAATGGAATACTATTTGGCCATAAAAATAATGAAATCATGTCATGTTCAGCAAGATGGATAGAACTGAGGTTTGTAATGTTGAGGGAAATATGCCAGGCACAGAAAGACAAATACTGCATGTTCTCATCTGTATGTAGGAGCAAAAAGCTTGACCTCATGGACATAGAGAATAGAGTGATAGATACCAGAGACTGGGAAGGGTGGATGAGTGACAATGGGAATGAAGAGAAGTTGGTTAATGGGTACAAACATGCAGTTAGATAGAATAAGCTCTCATGTTGTACAGCAGAATGGGACGCCTATATTTAGCAGCAGTACTTGGTATATTTTAAAGTAACTAGAAGAGAGAACTTGAAATGATACCAACATGTAGACATTATAAACACTCAAGGTGGTGGATACCCCAAATATACTGACTTGACCATTACACATTTGTGCATGTAACAAACATTGCCATGTACTGCATTAATAAGTAAAACAGTATGCATTAATAAAAGAGAGAAAAAAAGAAAATTCTATTTATATTCAGCCTGCATCTGCCTTGCTTTGGTTTTTATTGGTCAGTATTTCTTGTGTTGGCCAGAAGTACACAAAGCAAAGGAGGTAGCAAGCTACAGTGGTTAAATATTTGTCCTTTGGGGTCAAAATATCCAGGTGCAAATCCTGGCCCCACCATTTACTATCTGTGTGTCTGCAGGAAAATTACCAAACTTCTTTATGCCTCAATTTCTCCATCTGGAAAATAGAAATGATCTGAGAATATAATCAATTATGTCTGCATCAAAATATTGATTTGCACTTAAATTGGGCAATAATCACATAATTAATGTTACCTGGATTATAACTTCCTCTTCCAAATTACAACCATTCAAATATGTGTTTCTTCTACAAGCTGAGTATCTCCATTTTCTTTATCATTTACTATCTATTCTTTAAAGCTTTAATTTTGTGTAAGGGACAACAGTTTTGATTATGGAGCAGAAAGATGTCCGGAAAGATTTCAGAGGATTTGAGTAAATCATCCAGAAATGGAACAGCAATGTGGCCCTTCTTTGGGCATAAATAAAGGCCTAGAAAATAATCATATTTCAGACATTAGAGAGTACTCCAATTTAATCACTTACAGGCAAAATCATGCAGAAATATTGCTCTTGAGCTCATATTTATCTACTTCAAACAGATAAATGCTGTATCTGGTATTCAGATTATGTCCTTTGATATAATTTGTGTTTTACTGTTGTAGTATTCCGTCAGCATATAAAAACATAGTGTTTTCTGCCTAAATGTTTTATCTTCAAAATGTTTTCTTCCAAAAGGAGTAAGAAGTATATCAAGAAACATTTTAGAGATTTCAAATAAAACTAATTTTTATTCATCAAAATATTTAAAGTTAATTTTTCACCAGCCTAATCCAAAACAGCATCAGCTTGAACTACTTCTGCACCACCCCATCCCACCAGTTACTTCAGCCATTATCTTCTATATCCTTGAGTTAATTCAATATAAGCAAAATTTCTTAAATATAAAATAGGGAGAAATGTATCTTAACATAAACAAAGTTCATCAACTATCAGATAAAGAGAAATGTATCTTAGTGAAAGACCACTGATTCATACAAACTAAAAATTCATGTAAGCTAAATTATGAATTTATGGGTTAAATTCAAGGAATAGTAAGATAAAAATGAAGGAAGGCCCGGTGCAGAGGCTCACGCCTGTAATCCCAGCACTTTGGGAGGCCAAGGCGAGTGGATCACAAGGTCAAGAGATCGAGACCTAAAAATACAAAAATTAGCTGGGTGTGGTGGCATGCACTTGTAGTCCCAGCTACTCAGGAGGCTGAGGGAGGAGAATTGCTTGAACCCGGGAGGTGGAGGTTGCAGTGAGCCAAGTCATGCCACTGCACTCCACACTCCAGTTTGGTGACAGACAGAGACTCCTCTCAAAAAAAAAAAAAAAAAAAAAAAAAAAAAAAAAGGAAAGAAAAAAAGAAAAAGAAATGAAAGAAAATAATTTTATGGAAGCCAAGGGAAGAGTGTTTTAAAAAGGCGGACTGTTAATTAAATTTCTGCTAAGAGAGCAAATGATATTTCCCATACAACCTCAATGGGTAACAGGTATGGGGAAAAAAGAGTTATGGGATGTAGCTCCATACGATTTTCTATAATTGGAGTCATGGGTACTAGATTTCATCTCTCAAAAGAGAAATTCCATTTGGGACACATTTGAAATGTTTTATGGATAATAATACATAGGGTCAACTATCTCTAACATTAACTCCATGACAATGCATTATCCCGCTGATGTTCTCTCCTAGAATTTGGCTCTCGTCTTCCTGTTCATCAAATGGGATGCAGGCAGTCATTGATCTCCTGGGGACACAGTGGGTTGCATAAGTGTGACACTGCTGTGAAAAGAGGGACCTGGTTAAACATAAGTCTTAAATGCACCCCAGGACACACTTGTATTTCTTCTCTCATCTTGGCAGAACCATTATTTCATGTCTCCTACTTCTATCTAGCCCTTTCTCTGTGTTTCCATGCACCTGCTTACTGAAAAGGACTATAGAAAGTAACATGCTAACCTCTCTTTCCAACCAATGATAGATTTACTCACTTAGAATTGATTTATTAGAAAAGTAGTGAGCTGGTGCCAAGGAAAGTACTTGCTATTTTTCTTTTTATAAAGCAGCTTGGAAACTTTATACTTGAGGCTTATTGTGATCTAAAATTAATACCTTTCCAAAGTTTAGAATGCTCTCCATGATCTCTTTCTAAATAGTAATCATAAATGTATAAATTCAAATAATATTTCCCCATAAAACATATACTGATTAGTTACGTCTATTCTAACAAGATATTTGTATCTGTGGAAAACTTTTAAATGATTCAAAGAGGAAATTAAATTAAAAATGGAAAAAAAACAGATTTTTTAAGATTTAGGAAGTATCATAAATGCATTTACTTGCAAAAAGTAAAACAAGTTTATGGTAGAAGAAATTAATTTTCTTTTTTTCTTTTTTGAGATGGAGCCTCGGCATGTTGCCCAGGCTGGAGTGCAGCAGCACGATCTCGGCTCACCACAACCTCTGCCTCCCGGGTTCAAGCAATTCTCCTGCCTCAACCTCCCAAGTAGCTGGGACTACAGGCGGGTGCCACCACACCTGGCTAATTTTTGTATTTTTAGTAGAGACAGAGTTTTACCATATTGGCCAGGCTGGTATCAAACTCCTGAGCTCAAGCAATCCACCTGTCTCAGCCTCCCAAAGTGCTGGGATTACAGGCGTGAGCCACCACGCCCAGCCAGAAATTAATTTTCTATATGAAAAATGTCTGCTTCATTTGATGACTACTAAAAATAATGGGGACAATATTAAGAAAAGAGAAAGGAAATAATAGAAAGGAAGAGGAGGAAGATAGGAAGGGAAAGCAAGGGGAAAAGGAACATGAAGAAGAGACAATGGAATCATAAAATGTAGGAAATAGGGGAAAGGAGTTATAACAAAGATAATCAGTATTGCTTTAAAATAAGGTTAATTTGGGACATACTTATTATTTTTAACTAAAATTATTATCAAGAAACACAATTGTTCATGTGGGTACTAGTTGTAAGAATAAATTCATACTCAGACTTTAGTTCTTTTTGAATTGTTCTCTACTCAAACACTGTGACACTTCTTTCTGAAAAGAAGAAGTTTATTCAGAATAAACTTCTGAATATTTTATTCAGTAAACTATTTTTTTCCTTTTTCAATCTTTATTCTAGAATCAGGGGTACATGTGCAGGTTTGTTACAAAGGCATATTGATTACATGATGCTGAGGTTTGAAGTATGGTTGAACCTGTCACCCAGTGAGCATAATATCCTATAGGTAGTTTTTCAGCCCTTGCTCCCCTTTCTCTCTTCCCCAACTAGTAGTCCCCAATGTATACTGTTGCTATCTTTATGTCCATGTACATCTAATGGTTAGCTCTTTCTTATAAGTGAGAACATGCAGTATTTTGTTTTCTATTTCTGTGTTAGTTCGCTAAGGATAATGGCCTCCAGCTGTATCCATGTTGCTGCAAAGACATGATTTTGTTCTTTTATGGCTGCATAGTATTCCCTGGTGTATATATGCCACATTTTTTGGACATTATTTGGCACCAATCCACCATTTATGTGCACCTGGATTGATTCCATGTCTTTCCTAATATAAATAAAGCTGTGGTGAGAATATGGGTGCATGTGTCCTTTTGGTAGAATAATTTATTTTCCTTTGAGTATACCCTCAGTAATGGGATTATTGGGTTAAATGGTAGTTCAACTGAGCTATTTGAGAAATCTCCAAACTGGTCTCTACAGTGGCTGAACTAATTTACATTCTCACCAACAATGTATAAGTGTCCCGTTTTCTCTGCAGCCTCACCAACATCTGATGTTTTTTTGACTTTTTAACAAAAGCCATTCCAACTTGTGTGAAATGTTATCTTATTGTGGTTTTGATTTGCAGTTGTATTTCTCTAATGATTAGAGATGATGAGCATTTTTTCATATGTTTTTGGGCCACTAGCATGTCTTCCTTTCAGAAGTGTCTGTTCACATCTTTTGTCCACTTTTTAATGCTTTTTGCTTGTTGATCTAAGTTCCTTTTAGATGCTGGACGTTAGACGTTCGTCAAATGCATAGTTTGTGAATATTTTCTCCCATTCTGTAGATTCTCTGTTTAGTCCTTTGATAGTTTTTGTTGCTGTGCAGAAGCTCTTTAGTTTAATTAGGTCCCACTTGTGGATTTTTGTTTTTGTTGCAATTGCTTTTGAGGACTTAGCCACAAACATTTTGCCAGGAAGTGGTTTGCTTCTGTAATCCCAGCAACTTGAGAGGCTGAGGAGGGAAGATCACTTGAGGCCAGGAGTTCAAGATCAAACTCTTTTAAAAGTACTTCCTATGTGCCAGAGGTATAGGCCTGATTAGAGCAACTTATAACTTGTGGGGAAAAAAAAATTTTGTGCTAAAATGGCTGAGATTATAACATTTTTATTATATTATAGAATCATTCTAAGAAAACCCCCATATTGTCCTTGATAAGCATAACCAAAGTTCAAGCATAAATCCAACATTCAAGAAAGGCTAATGCAAGAATAAAAAGACCCATAGTTTGGCCCATCTTAACTACAGCAAATCTTTAAGGTAATAAAAACGTAAGCAAATATGGGAAAAGTATAATCCTTTCTTGAGAGCCCTTGTTTTGCTTTGGTTGTTGTGTTACTTCCAACACTATGATTCTTTGCAGCAAACTGCTATACTCTCAGCTCTTCCCAGTGAAATTCCAGACATTCAGAATTATTGACTTACAAAATCAAAAGTTACTGTCTCTGTCCATAGATCTTTGCAGGCAGGCTTAGTTACTATTCACAGCTCTTTTGATGCTCTTAAATCTGAAAATAAATCTTTGAAGATTATAGGTCATCTCATTTCATAGGCTCACTTCATAAATGAAAAGATGCAGTCATCCAGAGGCTCAGAATTTGTCTAGTAAGAATCAGACACTTGAATAAAGTAACCAAACCTATAAAGTTCTGAACGGTTATGTGTAGTATCCATGATGATAACAGCAGCCTAGGATAAACTATGGAATCTCTTGTTCTTTCAAAAGTAAACACTATTATAAAAAGAAGTGTCAGGATAATTATCCAGTGAAAGATTCTTCCAAGGCTGCCTAGGTATTTCTAAATGATCACCACTCTCTAAAAATGGCAGGTAAAAGATTCTTCATGAAGTAAGCCCTGGTGCTGATTTTATCATCATCACTATCATCATCAATTATTTGTGCTACTTGGCATCGACCATCAGTTAAATCAATATGCAAAATAAACCATTGTAGAGGTTCTGTCTGCTAATTTATTTAATGTCATACTTGCCAGACAACTACATATTCTAATAAATGCTGTTAATTTTAACCAGAGACATTGTATATTGTTATTTCTTTGCAACCTATAAGTATTACTAAAAACGCTGAAAGTAAAATTCCATATGCCATATGTTCAGTACACACATGCAAATACCATTACAAAGTATACACATATACATATTTTGGCTTGTGAACTAAGAGTGCTAAGATGTTAATCAAGATAATGAAAATGTAAATTCTGAGCTTAAAAGATCTTTTCCTTAGTTTTCCTCTTCTCACTCATCCTCCCAGATCCTGAGTTTCCTACCCAATTCCCAAATCTATGTTGTTTGCATCCAACTGAAACTTAAAATCCTAAAGTGTAGGAAAGAGTGGAGCGATGGGGAGAGAACATGGTCAATGAACCTAATTGAGGACAGAAGCAGGAGCTCTGGCCCTAAATCAAAAGGCAAATTCACTATAGCTCCCTGCTGCCTTTTCTGCCAACTCCCGTCAAGCCAGAAGAGATTAAGAAGCTTCCAAAAACAATCTGGGGGCAGACTAAAAATGTAGCCAACCAGTAATTCACATGAGTGAGTTATTATAGCTACTCTGTGAGCACAAATTCTACTTGTAAGACCAAATGATCAACTTGAAATACAGAGGGCTTATAAATCTATAGGAATTTTGCCACTATTTTCTTGCCCAGTGTTGAAATTCAAGTAAGTTTTATACATGATTTGGCCATAAAAATGAATATTAAACAGTACTGAATGTTCCATTCAAAATAGACATCAAAAACACATTGAATCTCATTAATTTTCAGGGAGTAAACAAGCCCATACCATTTTGAAACAATATATGTAGCAGATTTTAACACAGTATTATCATCATTCTTCTGGGTATTTGTTGTTGTTTATCAAAAATGTGTAGTAATGAATATGGTAATTAGCTCCTTTGAACAATTACATAATGTCTACGTATTTCAAAACATCATGTTGTACATGATAAACATGTATAATTTTTGTCAAAAGATAAAATTAAAATTTGCTTTTCTTTTAAAGGTAGGAGACATTGCAAGATTTTCTGTTTGGGCCCTATAGTTTAAATTTATTTTACAAAAATCTACTGTGGTAGAGATGTTCTGGGTATTGCTCAGAACATAGTTGATTTCTATCAGTAAGATCTGCCCCACACATTAGCAGTGGTCCCTCGGCAAGCCATATCACCCTTCATAACCCCATGTCCTACCCAAGCAGGGTGGACCATATTTAAGCCAAGGCAGTAGAAAAGTAGAAACAAGAGACTGAGACTACTACCTGCTCCTGGAATAGTACTTTTGTGGCCTTGCTGATCTTAGATTCTGTGAAATGCCCAGTACTCATTCACAAAAGTCCCTTTGAAAAGTTGCACTGTTTATATATGTATTTCTATTCATTTCAACTAAGAGGACAGTGACCAAGACATCATAAGTTTTTCCTGTCAGAATTATCTTCAATTTTACTATGTTCACCAATAGTTTGAAAGAACAGATTTAGTCATTTTGTAAAATCAATCTTTGATTTAAAAATATTCATTTAGTTAAGTGAAGAATTGTCAATTGCCATCTTACTTTTTTACCTCATGTGCCTTTTGTTAGTTCGAAATATGGTAAAATATTTCTTCCATAAAGAAGTGTAAAAATAAGTTTACCAAGAATTTAAAGCTGTCAAGTCATATTCTTAAGTTGATTGAAAAAACAAAAAAAGAGAATAGGATTATTCTATTTAAAGTAATATCTGGCATATACTGAGCACTTAGTACACATCAAACTCTGCTACAAGCATGTTCTACACAGTATCTCATTTCATCATCACAACAACCTAACCCCATGAGTTCACCTCTTTTACTATCACCATTTCACTAATAGGGAAACTAAGACATTGAAAAGTTGCCCAAGATTATATAACAGAAAAGAGCTAAAGCAAGAATTCAAACTCCAGCACAGTGGCCTCAGAAGCCCACTCTTAGCTACCAAGTTGTACATTTTAGACAGACTAACAAGGCACAACCAATCATAAACACATTTAAAAAGTATAACAGTGTTTTGTCCTAGAAAAGAAAAAAAAATTCTCAACAGTAACCTTATTTTTAAAATCCTTAGTCCAAAACAGTTTTTAACCCGTTTGATAAAGATTTTCAATACCTTAATAATAACTTACATCATTGTTTAATATTGTAAAACAGGTTATAAACATGTAAACTTATTTAATCCTCAGAACAACTGAATCAGGAACTGTATCAGGAATAAATATTACAAAAAAGTTTCTCTTTGGAGGGGAAGGGATTAAAACTTTGTCTAAAAAATTTCTCTACTCCTTTCTTTCCTCTGATCTTCCTCTTCATTGCTCTTAAACATCCAAGTATGAAGGTATGAGAGAGTGAAGGACTTAAAGCCAGGCTAAAGAAACTGGCTGGAACAAGTTGCTTATTTACATGTTGATGAATGGTTATGTTAACAACATTCTTCACTGAAAACTTCACTGTTTGTTTTTGCTGAAGTAGATAGTAAATAAGTAGCCAAGACATGGTGGTCTGAAACAAATACCACAAAGACTTTTATTCTTTCTTTGTGGATGTGTCATGGTATACTAGGTCTACAAAAAACAACTTTCTTTATATCTATTTAAATATAGCACCCTGATAGCACTACCAAGAAAAACCAGTCCCAGCCTAAGACTGAAAAAACACAAGGAGAAATCTGCTGCTGTATCACTTAAAATATTTTTGTTTGTCTATTTAGTCATCTATCCCTTTAGAGTTTATCTCTGGAAAATATTACATTCCAAAAAGTCCAAAAATTAATGTCATCCTGACCAAACTGTGAAAGCCTTCTAAATAGTCAAATAATGATTTATAGCTAGTTTGTTTTCCATCTGGAAATATAACAAGTGAACTATTTACACAGTAGCTGCTTTCCATATTCATCTGGTTTGGATCAAATTAATCCACTTTTGGATAAAAGTTATCATCAATTGTATGTTTATGATGCACAGTGGTATTTACCAGACTTCTCACGGTTGCATTCATCGGTGTTTTTGCTTAAACCTGCTCCTTTGACATCTAAATAATATAGAACATTTCTGCTCATTGGGAAGAGAATTGCAATTATTTTATTCCAAATAATAAATCAGCAAAGAGATAACGAGTTTCTAAATGGTGGCAGTTGCTTCCTGAGAAGGGCCAATTTGAAAGAATGACTACCAAACAAATGCTCCTCTAGGTGATCTACCCTTCCAAGAAAGGCTCAGTGCCTCAGGCAGCATCATGTGTGCTTAGAGCAGCTCTCAGCTTCCACCTACTTCCACCTGCTTCCTCCCCCCCTACCAAGGATGTTTTCTGGGATTAGATATGAGAAGCCAGAAGATTTAAATTCCTACAGAATTATCTGCAATTATCATTCTTCAAGGTACCTTTTTCAAATCTAATAATAAAATCAAAATAAATGTTTTGAAGAATAAAATTTTAAACTGGCATTAGAAAGTGATTATCATTCATTAGTGTTACAACAATATATTTATGTACAAAGACATACGTTATGCATGTGGGCTGTGTCCTGCTGTCTTCAATCTGAAATTTATAGATATAGATATAGGTTGTAGTGTGTGTTTCAAATATAAATCAATAAGGGCTAGGAGCCAAAGTCAATGTTTTGGGAAGATATAATAATGAAATAATTCTTTCCCAAAATATTGAGCTCATTATTTATTAATCCTGTGTAAGGCAAGAAGCCAGGAAAAAAGCATTTGTCACCATCACACTTGGGATCTCTGATAAATATGATCAGTGCTGAGATGCAGCCCAGGCTGGATCTGAGCTCAGCTTTGTTTTTCTTTTTGTTACTTCCTCCACATCCTGCCTTTCAGCCTGTCCTTACTCCTCCATCAATGAGATTGTGTCAAAGGGAGATGAAATGAGGACAGGGCCAGAATAATCTGCAAGTTTCTACTTTGGTTGATCCAATCAGTCTATTTTCAAATATGCCATTTAGTCCCATTAATGCCATTGCTTTAAAATTAGTTAAATTACCTGGTCATGGTTAAAAGAATTACTTCCCTGCAATTGCTCAGTAGTTCCAAAAGTGACTTTTATTAAAGCAAGTGAGCAAACAAAAAAGAACTAGATAGTGTGCTATTTCTCTGAGGGCAAAGAGGTAATCTAAAATTGATTAATTAAGAATAGTATCAGGGACTATGAATGATACAAACAGTTTTCTATTTTCTGTTCTTATTTGTGTTGAAATCAGCATATGAATTTGTTATATTGCTAGAATTCCTTACTTTCAAACCAGTTTTATCCCTTGCCCAAATATTTCTAAAAGTTATTTTGGATAAATTTAGTCTTATTTTCTTTGTAGAAAAACAAATAGAACTTTACCAATTAATAAAGAGAAACAGACATTAATAAAGAGAAATGGGTGTGATCACAAAGTGCATTCTGACCTCCAGCTGCCAGACTGGGTAAAAATATTATTTTCTCTGACCCATGGCACACATAGATGCCCAACTTCCAGAATGCCAACACTGTTCTGTTTAGTATTCCTTGGACACTCTCCCTAACAGCCATCTATTCCAAACCGCTAGATTTTTCTTTAGTTCTCTTGATCTTGGTCCCATACGTTTTTCAACTTTGATTACTACCCACTCTCTCAATTCCAAAAAGACCTAGATAACCTATGGTAATAACTGTCTATCTCATGGGATACAAATCACCAATTTTGGAACCAAAGCCCATGTACTAAGCCCTTGCCAAAACTTGGTGGTATTCTGATCGTATACCTGGACTTGGGACCTACAGGTATGCTTATGATAACTTGGGTTACATCATCGAACCACGGATTAACTTGTAGCTTATTTTCCAAGGGCTCATTTAGTCTTCAAGGGTCCAGGATGTTATTGTGGGGCTATGCTGCTAAAGCAGGACCTTCTCTTTGTCTCAGGCTGTGAGGTGTATAAGTCTGGCCTAACAATTAGATTTTAAAGTCAATAGTATGTAGGTCATTGCTGAATTCTACTAAGCAGCTCTTCCATGGAGAAGAGATGTGAAGAAAGAATTCTGAATAACATTATTATTTAATAGAGGAGCACAAGAAAAGAAACCAAAAGCTGCCATCAAACGTATGAAAAAATATTTAACATCACTAATCAACAGAAAAATGTAAATCAAAACTACAACAAGATACCTTCTCACACCAGTCAGAATGGCTATTATCAAAAAGGCAAAAAATAACAGATGCTAGAGATGCTGTGGAGGAAAGGGAATCCTTATACGCTATTGCATACATACAACAGTGAATGTAAATTACTTAAGCCGCTGTGGAAAGCAGTTTGGAGATTTCTCAAAGAACTTAAAATAGAACTACCATTTCACTTTGCAATCTCATTACTGGGTATATACCCAAAGGGAAATAAATTGTTCTACACACACACACAAAAAGATACATGCACTTGTATGTTCACCACAGCACTATTCACAAGAGAAAAGACATATAATCAACCTAGGTGCCCATCAATGGTGGAATGGATAAAAAACATAGTACATATACACAATGGAATACTATGCAGCCATAAAAAGAATGAAATCATGTCCTTTGTAGCAACATGTTGCAGCTAGAAGCCATCATCCTGAGCAAATTACACAGAAACAGAAAACAAAATACTACATGTTCTCACTTATAAGTTGAGAACTAAACATTGGGTACATATGGACAAAAAGATGGCAAAAATAGACACTGGGGATGACTAGAAGGGAGAGAAGGAAAGGTGAAGGGCTGAAAAACTACCTGTATTAGTCCGCTTTCATGCTGCTGATAAAGACATACCTGAGATTGGGAAATTTGTAGAGAAAAAGAGGTTTAATTAACTCACAGTTCTGCATGGCTGGGGAGGCCTCACAATCTTGGTGAAGGGCAAAAGGCACATCTTACATGGCAGCAGGCAAGAGATAAAATGAGAGCCGAGTGAAAGGGGAAACTCCTTATAAAACCATCAGATCTCACAAGACTTATTCACAACCACAAGAACAGTATGGAGGAAACCACCCCCATGATTCAATTATCTCCCATCGGGTTCCTCCCACAACATGTGAGAATTATGGGAGCTACAATTCAACATGAGATACAGGTGGGGACACAGGCAAACCATATCACTACCTGTTGGGTACTATGCTCACTCCCTGTGTGGATGGGATCATTCATCTCAGCAATCATGCAATTTACTCATGTAACAAACCTGCACATGTACACCTTGAATCTAAAATAAAATTTAAAACTATGTTTTAAAACCAAATGAAAGGAAATCAATGAAGAGGATTAGAAAAAAAAACAATAATAAATAAAAATAATCACAACAGGATGTGGCCTTAGCAACCAAGAGAGAAAAATGTTTCAAGAGAAAAGAAGAAAACACGCCTAAACTGTACAATATTAGTAAGAGAGGACATGCAACTCATCCCAAAGGGTGCCACGGAATGTCAAATGGTAGGATCTTTTTCATTAACTTGAATCTTTAACATACAAAGTTTACTCTTTCTCTTCCTGTTCCCTTTCTTTTCCGGGCAATTCAGACCCAAAACCGTTAGGTGATGCCAAGCAAGGCAGGGAAGCATCAGTGCTCTCAAAGTGGTCTCAAAACCTGAGCAGAATGAGATAGCTGTCTGTATTGGAGGGCTGCCCAGTGTGAGCTATTGGGGCACAAGTGTGATGAGGAAAGTGCTCACATAGAGAAAGATAACAAGGTCTGTGGGGTTAGAGCCCAGAGCAAGATGGAGAGGGTATCTATGCAGGGAAGGGGGCAGCAGTGGCAATGGAAGACTGGTTACATGGAGGGGATTGATCAAATAATTACATATATTAAGAATAATTGTAGTCAGGATTATTACTGTTGTTGAAAGGAGTTAAAAATTTGGAAAGAGAGAAAACTAGGACGAACCCTGGGATGTCATCTTGGAATTGGGTATATCAGTATGAACTCATGCATTTCAACAAACATATAGATAGACATAAAAATAAATTTAGCTTTGTCCACCAAAATGGTGGACCACAACACCAACTAGCAAATCTACTCCTCAGATCTTTACTTCTAACTACCTTCCTTCAACAAAAGGAGCCTTCGAGAAATGGTTAACTTCATGTCTGGGGCAGGGAAAATACAGAATGTTATGCCAGAAGATTTAAGAACAAACATATTGTTGGAGTAGATTTAAAAAAAAAAATAGGCCTTTCTTTTGTATAAACAGCATTAAATATACACAGTGCAAAATGTTTTCAGGGAATAATGAGCAAATATATTTCCTAATCAGGTAATCAAGACATTTTATCCCCTGGGATATGAAGAGTGAACTAATGAACATATTAGGAAAATAGAGAGATTGACACATTACAACAATCCTATATTTTTAGCAAAGACAATATATATGTTCTTTTGTCAGAGATGATAAGTGGATTATTTGATAATGCTTCTATTGTTTCTTAGGAACTGTTGATCTGAGGCTAACATAAAGTCTCTTAATTGAAACCTTCAGCTGGCTAAATATTGTTTAAGCAAGGAACTCAGAAATATGAGTTCTCTGATGACTAGGTTGTCTGAAAATGTAAAAGTTAAACAATTGAAAGGATTATGAATATTTTAAAGGCAAAATATACAAGGCAACATGAAGTGAGGAGTGGCTCTAGCAGAATATTGAAGATATCATCACTTTTAGTAGGACAGTGTACAACTGAAGTAGAGAACGTTAAAAATACAATGTCCTTTATTTGTGTACAGTTTATAATTCCTGGGCTTTCTTTTTAAAACACACATCACTTAGAGATTTTTTTCTTAAGTCTTAGTCTCCTAGAGTCTTATCTGTAGAGAAAGGACAAGATTAAATACAGGTAACTTCCCTAGAACTCCAAGAGCTTAGACACATCTATGATTTGTTGGAAAGGTTAGGAAGGAGAAGGTTGGAGAAGGGAGAAGGGCAATTCTACTTTTGGTTTACTTGGAGCCAGTTTAGTATAGTCTCCAGCTAGCATAGCTAATTTCACTCAGTTCTGAGGCAAAACCAGAACCACTAATTTCGGCCTGGATTCCAGGAAGTGCAGGATGATGGCCACGAAAGAAACTAGGCCAAGAGTACAGATGAATCAATGTAAATCCATCATTACTACTCAAAAAACCACTCTAAGGACATGCCCCGGCACTGCCCAGGGATAGATACTGTCATCTATACATAAGGAAACCAGGAAGAAAACACAAACCCACTGCTTCACAGATTTGGTCAGAGTCAGCTCTAAATAAGCAAGGGGAAAAGTGAAAAATAGAAACTGGAAATTACAGGTGTTTTTTTTTAATTACCATTTTCTTTGAGGAATAGGCAAAATACTTGATTAAGAAACTACAAGAAGAACATGGAATTTAAAATATTTTAAATTTTTCTTTGAAATATAGATTAAGGCATGTGCATTATCTATTATCTCAATAGTAATTCAAGAGTCATAAAAACAATAAGCAAAAACTATATTAGTAAAGACAAGAGAATAAGTGATTTGCTTATATGAGATAATTTATTCCTGAGGCATTTGAGCTAAAATATCTAGATGAGAGAAGACTTTATTAAATTAGCTTCATTTTTTTTCAATGTACATGTAATTACCTCAATGCATAGATTCACTTTTACTGGTCTATATCTACCCATATAGAAAAGAATATATATTACTCCTAAATCCATCTTTATGTTTTAAGAAGCGAAAAATTACCTCACTTCTCAAAGAGATGATACCAAACATTTTTCAGCACTCTATTGCCTAGCATATGTTTTGACTGTTCTTGAAATGATTGTATATAGTTTTGTTATGAAGAATCATACACTTTTTAACTTCACTTAATTTAGCACAATTGTTTCTTAATACATTTGTGTTATATATGGCATAGGAAGTTTATTTTTCTACATAATATGTCTTAATCGAATTAATAAAATCCAATATTACATATATATACATACTGTTAAAAATTTAAATAATAACTACAATAAATCAAACATGCATTGCACTTTGTAAGTCTCTTATAATTTTCACAGTAGCCTTATGGTGTTGCTTTTTATCATTGCCATTTTATAGGTGAGAAATTTGAAACTCAAAGAAATTAAAAACTTTATTACAGAGTTAGTAAATGGTAGACCTGGATTTCATATATTTTCTTAATTCTGGTTGAGCACATTTTTCAGTTAAAATATATCTTTCCAAATTTAGATACCATTATCTTTCCATGATACAAAGATAATCTTTTAACTTACACAATTGTGTCTTATCAAAACATGAGACTCTTAAGCAATGACGTAGAAAGCATAGAATATCCTAGTGAAGGTAAATATAGAGTTAGAAGTTTTAGTTTTAAATAATTATCAAATGTATTTATAACAGATTTTCAGTAAATTAGCTATTTTTCCAGTTTGGAACTAAAAGTTTAAGTTTAGTAGAAAAATGAATTGTATGAATTTATGCATTTCCTCTTTTTGTGATTGAAACACAGCATATAAAAATGTCTTACCATTATCTTAAGATGAACAGTTCAGTACACATACTAAAGTGTTACTAGGGAAAGGTTTTGAGCTAGATGTATTTTTATTAAAATTATTAATAAGGTTTTATTAAAATTATTTTCTTCAGTTTAAAAATGTTCCCATTGTTGAAATATATAATTTTTCATGGTTTCTGATCCTATGGGAGATTGTAATTGATTTTGGTATAATATATCAATTATAGTATTATTTTACAACTTAAATAATTGCCTGTCTTTTGGTTCTAACTCTAGATATTTAAACACTTTCACTAGTTACCTGGAGAAAGTAAAAATATTAGTCATTAGTTGCCTAAAGAAGTAAATACTACTCTTCTAAGAGAAACATTTTAATCACTCTTAAAAGAAAGGTCTAAATTTATTCATGTGTTTCTTATATTCTTTTACTTAACAGTATATGTATTATGTAGGACAAATAAAATGGAGCAAATAAAAACATCCCCTGAGAACACACATTAGACAGATGACTGTGTATGTCACTGGTAACTTGCTTTAAATATATAACAATTGCTGTGCTGATTAATTTTTTCTCTTCTTTCACAGAACTCTAGGATATTATTTTGATCTTGTTGAAAGTTAAATATTAAAATTTAAAATTAACATTGCAACAAAAATATTATTAGTAAAGTGGTGGTGCACTTTAGACTGTACAAAGAGCTATATGTGCAGGGAAAGCTCCTGTGTGGAGGGAGCTCCACATGTATACCCAGTATAAGCGTACTATTTTCACTTTCTTACAAGACTAGGTATGTGCCAGCAAATGTAAAGGAAATTAGGTCTGCATTTTTATGTGTAACAATAATTGGTACCAATTTTTATGAGATTCTTTTTGGGGAAAGTAAGTATATTAAGTAGGCCAAAAATGTTCTTGTTTTAATTTTGGCTGTGAATCTGTGGGACAGCCATTCAATCTTTAGATTATTTTTTCTTCCTCCTTTTGTTTCTGCAAGACATCATGGGAATGAAGGAGAGGTGAAAATTGATAGCACTTTGGTGAAAGCCTTCAGTGAAGGCAGCCAAAATTTATGAGTGGGAATTCATATATGAATAAATAATTTCCTACGTTCTCAATTGTTATATAGTTACCATTTCTGACACTTGCAATATAAATATTTTGGAAATAAAGAGATCTTTCAAGGGACTAATATTTCTAAAGTTCAGAGTATAAATATTTTTAAATCCTTAACTGTTATTTATTTTATAGCTGAAACATATTTGAGTGATAAAATATTTTACATTTAAATGTCAAATAAAAATTAATAAAACTTACACATAAATTTAAACATGTATTTTAAAATTTTCTTAGAGATATTTATCAGCTCAAATGAGTACTACTTTCCCTACTCCTCTTTTATCTACCCTTGAACACAAACATGAGTAATGATGTGAACTAAATATGTTTATTTGAATTTTTAAAGAAAGAATAGCATATATTTTAATATATAATATAGCTTCTTCTTCCAGGCAATACTTATAAAATCTACTCTGAGCAATAAAGGAAAAAGGAAGCATTCAGATTGAGTCTGGAAACAGATTTTAATTTGGGTCAGACTCTGGACTTACCTCACTTCTCGTCATTTGGCTAGCCTCAGGAAAGCAGCTTTTGATTTCTCATATTTTAACTAGCTTTGTGCTATCTATACAATGTTGTGTTTTATTGAAAGTCTAATCATTTCCTAAAACTATTCACCTGTCTACATTAAGTTATTCATTTTTTCATTGTACAGATCTACAAAATACAGATTATGACTTTTACCAATTAATGTTCTTTTAATATCATACTTTAACATATTTCTTTGTACTCCTATGAAACAAGAGGAATTTGATGATAAAGCATGATTTCTTTGTACTTCTATGAAACAAGAGGAATTTGATAACTTTGTTATGGCTGATATTTACTGTTATCGTTCTATTTCTCACAGGGTGTTAGATAGCTATAGCTATCCCCTCTTTGGTAGGAATTCTGTAACTTGAAAATTAATATATTGGTCTCCATTTAAACTTAAGACTAACTGGTTTCTACACCATTTTAGTAAAATAGAAGTCTTTTTTGAAGGTGAAGAAAAATTTTATTTTGAAAAAAATACATTCAATGTCAATTATAAGATTGAATATTATGTAATAAAAATAGTCATAAATTTTTAAAATTAAAAAAGAAACTGAACAAACAGAAAGCTTCTTTGTTTTCAGAAGTTGATGGAAACTACTTCACTATTTTAATCATTCATACTCAAGTTTATACACAGAATCTCAAATTGTACCATTTGGAAGCATTTAATATTTTAATCACTGTTGCGGGAAGTCAGGGACCCCCAAATGGAGGGACCGGCTGAAGCCATGGCAGAAGAATGTGGATTGTGAAGATTTCATGGATATTTATTAGTACCCCAAATTAATACTTTTATAATTTCTTATGCCTGTCTTTACCGCAATCTCTAAACATAAATTATGAAGATTTCATGGACACTTATCACTTCCCCAATCAATACCCTTGTGATTTCCTATGCCTGTCTTTACTTTAATCTCTTAATCCTGTCAGCTGAGGAGGATGTATATTGCCTCAGGACCCTGTAATAATTGCATTAACTGCACAAATTGTACAGCATGTGTGTTTGAGCAATATGAAATCTGGGCACCTTGAAAAAAGAACAGGATAACAGCAATTGTTCAGGGAATAAGAGAGGTAACCTTAAACTCTGACTGCCGGTGAGCCGGGTGGAACAGAGCCATATTTCTCTTCTTTCAAAAGCAAATGGGAGAAATATCGCTGAATTCTTTTTCTCAGCATGGAACATCCCTGAGAAAGAGAATGCGCACCTGGGGGTAGGTCTCTGAACTGGCCCCCCTGGGCGTGGTCATCTCTTATGGTCGAGATTGCAGAGGTGAAATAGACTCCAGTCTCCCATAGCGCTCCCAGGCTTATTAGGAAGAGGAAATTCCCGCCTAATAAATTTTGGTCAGACCAGTTGATCTCAAAACACTGTCTCCTGATAAGATGCTATCAGTAACAATGGTGCCCGAAACTTCATTAGCAATTTTCATTTTGCCTGGGTCCTGTGGTCCTGTGATCTCGCCCTGCCTCCATTTGCCTTGTGATATTCTATTACCTTGTAAAGGACTTGATGTCTGTGACCCACACCTATTCGCACACTCCCTCCCCTTTTGAAACTCCCTAATAAAAACTTGCTGGTTTTTGTGGCTTGTGTGGCATCATAGAACCTACCGACATGTGATGTCTCCCCCAGATGCTCAGCTTTAAAATTTCTTTCTTTTGTACTCTGTCCCTTTATTTCTCAAGCTGGCCGACACTTAAGGAAAATAGAAAAGAACCTATGTGAATATCGGGGCAGGTGCCCCGATAAATCACCAACTTCTATACATATATACCTTACTATATTTGTAATTAGCCTTTCAGACATTTTTTTTTCTTCAGTGCAAGCACATAGTTCCTACTGGGACTAAAGGCAGTTAGTAATGTTCATCGTATGAAGAATAGGTCCAAATATCTGACAACTTTGTGGAGACAGACAGGAAATACCAAAGAAAGATTTAACTCTAAGGCAGATCCTGATTAACATCAATGTTTTTAGTCTTTTGTCTTCTTTTCCAATTTCCTAAATAATGGAATCTTCCTTTCAAAGGTTGAAGTAAAATTTTATAATTCTTTTTTTTTCACTTCTTGCAAACTTCAAGCTAGAAAATAGGAAGTAATGAGAGTGCTAAAAAGTTAAGCTAACTTTTAAATTTTTCTGGGTGTGCATGATAGAACCACCACCAATTGAAAAGTCAATTAAAAAATGTGGTTAATCAGCTGAGTATTTTATAAGCAGAAACAGTACTCTTTTCAAAACACAAATCAACTCTGAAACTTCCAATTGCTTCTAATTACTGTTGGAATAAAGACCAAATTTCTAACCAAAAGCTGACAAGGCTTCTCTCACTTCTAACCTTAAATTCCGTAAGCTCCCTCCACATAGGAGCTTTCCCTGCACAAGTAGATTATCTGCCTGGACCAGACTTCACTGCCCTTTTCATTGTCAGAGTTAACTGGGTCATTATTTCCTCAAGAAAGTCTTTGCTATCCCCATGGATGTGTTCAAACTCTTGTAACATCCTTTATTTCCCCTTCAGAGTTCTTATTACTAGAGCAATGTACATATATATATGTAATTTTTTGCTTTATGCTAATCTCCCTTACTAAACTGTAAATTCTCCGAAGTCAGGGACAGTGTTTGGCCTTTGTTAGACATTGGGTCCATAACATCATTTATGGGCCGAACTTTGTACCCAGAATTAATAGGTTGACATACCTCAGAAAGTGACTACATTTGGAGATAGTCTTTAAAAAGGTAATTAAGTTAAAGTTACATCATTAGGGTGGGCTCTAATCCAATATAAATGATGTCCTTAAAAGAAAAGGAGACTAGCACACGATGTGCACACACAGAGGGAACACCATGGGAAGACATGGCAAGGAGGTGACCTGCATGGAGTACAATCAGTCACCTCACCATAGAATGATGGCTCGAGAATGCCATAAGAGTATTTGTAAAAAAAGAAATAAATAAAGACTGTGCACAATGATTACTATTTCCCTTCTTAACTATCAAAAGAACTCCGGAACAAATTATACCATTGGGAAGATTTTCATGATTCAATTGATTTTCCAAAAATGAAGCTATCTCACCCAACCAGGTATGGAGGCAATCTGCTTTTTATTCTGTTGTTACCACTTACCCAAGTGAACTGTGATATGAATACAAGCAACCATTGGCTTGTGAAGGTCCAGGTCTGTTTTGCCATCTTCCAGATAAGATATTTCAGTAAAAAAACTGCCATGCTGAGCTGCCTTATAGAGCTCTTTGAAAATGTTCAAGTTGATGAAGTTCTTTGAGGACAAGTTAGTTCATGATGTTTAAAAATTAACAGTTTGGCTTAACCATCTTCTGAAAGCCTCAGAAGAAACTAACCCAGCTGGCATCTTGATCTCAGACTTCTATTCTCCAGAATTGTGGGAAAATATATTTCTGTTTTTTAAGCTATACAGTCTGTGGCATTTTTCTATGGATACACTAGCAAACTAATACAATATTTAGCTTAAGATTTGGCACATAGTAAATAAACATTTTGGATGAATCAATCAGTAATATAAACCTGGATTTGAATCCTAATTCTATCACATTTATTTTCATGATCTTAATCAAGTTTCTAAAGAAATTATCTTCGCCTCATGACCCTCTTTTGTAAAGCTGGGACAAAAACCACAATTTATAGCATTGTTGAGAAGCTTAACAAGATATGTGTAAACTCTTAGGATAAGTTTGTGGGCATCAATAGGCTATATTTCTACTCCTTTCACTTCTTCTCGTAAAACAGAAGAATGAGTTTTGAAAAGTTAGTCTCTTGACAAAGTTTATTAAATAAAATACCAGCCTTTAGTGATAGCATATGGAAATTTACATAGTTTTGCCTTTCAAATCCCAAATATTTAAAACTGATCAAATATTCAAACAGTATAGGTTGTTTTATTCTTGAAATCTTTGAGAACTCAATTTCATGAATCTTCATTGTAGATTGCAATAATCAAACTGTCATCAAAAGTCAGAAAAAAGCCTTCTGAATTTTATCTAGAAATAGGTATATACTTCTTCCTTGCTACTATTCCAAAGTGGTCAGCTCCTCCAAGATCCGTGTCCCCACGGCTCTGCTCCATATCAACACAAGGAATCCAAAAGTGGTCCATAACTAGCACAGGGCTGTACTTCTTGTTTCTTTGCAGTCGCATATCTTTTTGGGGATTCTTGGGCTGTTGTATTTTGTATTTAATTTGTATGTATGTGATATCAAATTGCTATCTTTTACAATATGGTTTGCTTGCATTTATTAGAATCAACTGCCACTAGTTAGAAAAAGAAGTATGGAATTTACTTAAAACCTTTTTGGAAACAGTAAATAGGAAAAAAAAACTTCGAAAAACTCACACTTTTCCCCAATAAGGCCACCAAGGAATATGCTGGATTAGCTAAATATGCCAGCCAGCCAACAGGCCAAAAATGTAGACATTAAGTAAGATTTTATACAAAAGAAGATTAAAAAAACAAAAACAGGAAAAAAAGATAGCAGCTACTAATCAATAATGGCATCAAACTATCCTGATATAGAAAACTTTACTATTTAGATCTTTATACACATCCACTTGGATCTGAGAAAATTATAACAAATACTTTCTTTGTCAATCATTGAGTATACTTTGCAGCTATCATCAAACATCTATATCTTTCCATAGCCATTCCTCTTTTAGGTCTTTACCAAAAGACCAAGCCATTTCTATTGCTATGCTCATCCACTTGAACTTGCCAGCTGTCTTGATATTACATTTGGTCAGTGGTAATAAATATCTGCAATGTTTCAAATTCTAAATTCTCTTTCATTAGGTGAGTGTAATCAATCTAATGGGCTTCACTTTGCTTGTCTCTGAAATGTTCTGACAAATGGCAAGTCAACACCAACTCCTTGGAATTCAGCGCTCTCCAACATCTGTAAATCCCCTCCCTATTGCAGGCAGACTAGGCTCCTTAATTCCAAAAAAACACGCCTTTGTTCACAATGACCCATGACATCAGTTAGAATTATGCTAGTAACAAATAAACGAACCAACTACAACAGGTAATAGCCCACCACAATAACATGCCTTTTTTCCCCCGGTATTAGCTTCCTTCTCTTCCCTACATTACTTTCTGCTTGCCTTATTAGTGCTTCCTGGAATTATCTTTTTATCAAATTTTAATCTCCAGGTGTGCTTCTAGGGAAACACAACAAAAACAATGGTGACAGAAAAAGAATCTGTGTGTATTCAATCTTCTTATCACACAGTCTGCTAAAAACTTTTTAACCATATTCTCATTGCATTTGTTGAAATAATTCCTGGATTTAATAGTTTTGGGGTTGCCATTCAGAATTTTATTAAGAAAAAATAAAACGTATAGGTATCAAGTTGAAAGGGGTTTAATATAGGGAATTAGTGGGTCATACAACCATGAGAAGGGCTGAGGGAGCAAAAGTCAGGGAAACTGCTGATAGAATTCAGGAAATTAAGAAGTGCCCACTGTAGCCTCCTTTATAGGAGCTGCCAGAGAACAGCTTCTTCTCTTTCAATTTCCAAATTGAGTCCTACTGCTTCCCATTAGGAGAATTTAACCTGAAACACTCTTGATAAGGGAAATGGTTTCCCAGGCTTTCCCCTTATTTAGTCATGTATGTAAGGGAGTGAGGATGAAGCCAAATTGACCTTACAGTGGGACACTATTTATTCTTGAAGGGCAGCAAGCCATTTTTCTGGTTACCCATTTTCTGAAAGTCCCAAGCATCTCCAGAAAGCCAAGCCTATTCCAGCGGCTATTCATAGACAAATCCATTAAGTAAGGTTCCTTTGGCAAACACATAAAATGCCAAAGTTTGAATTAATGTCCAACCACCAAGGAAAGCAAAAAAAATTACACAATTTAGATAATTCCTTAGCAATTCTCCAAAAGAAACTTAAATTTCTCTTTAAAAGACCATATCAAGACCTGGTAATTATTTTCCAAATTTCATTGTGAAGGAATACCCATTGTTCTGATAGCTAACAACAAAAGGTTAATTACTGTGTAGATAAGTTTAAAGTAAGTTTACTGTAAGAGGAATTTTGGAATGTCTCTGTTGGTTAGGGAGAAATAAAGAGCAAGAAAAAAGGATGGCATCATTTCAAGGTCTTTGCTCATCTTTATTAAAGATTTGTGTTGTCCAAATATCTATATCCACACCCAACCACACCCCATTCCTTTTACTTTAAAAAAAAATCAAATCACATTTTTGGCAGAAAAAAATAGTTTAATGGTTATTTTGCCAAAAATCAGATTCAGGAAAAATGGCTGAAAGAGAATTTTTCTCCATCTACACTCAGAATTCTTAATATCCCTCTACACATGTATATACATTAATGACCATTCAATAGAAATTGTGCATAGTTGTGATTTTTAAATACATAAAAGTGTAAAATCATTTTCATATGTCACTATCTTTAGATTATAAACATTTTTTGTGAGTTATTTCATGACAAGTTTATGAGCACAAATAGCAAGTCTGATATAGTAATTCTATAGAAAAATAAATTATGTTAAAGAAGCAGTTTTAGTAAATACTAGAAACATTGAAAGAATAGAATATTAAAATGACTTCTAATAATGATTAACTATTTTTGAACATTTATATTAAAACTCCCATTAAAAAAGGGAATTCACATTTAAAATGGTAATTTATTCATACATGATCAATTTTAAAATAAAGATGCTATAAAATTTTTAAGATTTTCTTCTGTTTTTCTTGCAAGATTCGTTTTTAACAAAAAACAAAGACAAAGTCTGTCCAGGCTAGACTGTCCAAACAACAAAAATTAATGTTAGCCATAATGTGATGTTATGAGGTATCTTATGAACAGTTCACCTAAATAATGCCCTACTCATACATTTTCATTCTCTTATGGAAGTGAGATTACTTTTTTTCATCAAATTTTATTTCAAGTTTCGAAGGACGTGTGCAGGATGCACAGGTTACATAGGTAGACGTGTGCCATGGTGGTTTGCTGCACAGATCAACCTATCACCTAGGTATTAAGCCCAGCATCCATTAGATATTCTTCCTAATGCTCTCCCTCCCCACACTGCCCCCAACAAGCCCCAGTGTGTGTTGTTCCCCTCCCTGTGTCCATGTGTTCTCATCACTCAGCTCCCATTTATAAGTGAGAACATGCGGTGTTTAGTTTTCTGTTCCTGTGTTAGTTCGCTAAGGATAATGGCCTCCAGCTTCATCTGTGTTCCTGCAAAGGACTTGATCTTCTTCCTTTTTATAGCTGCATATATTCCGTGGTGTATATGTACCACATTTACTTTATCCAGTGTATCATTAATGAGCATGTGGGTTGATTCCATGTCTTTGCTATTGTGAATGGTGCTGTGATGAACATATGTGGCATGTATCTTTATAATAGAATGATTTATATTCCTTTGGGTATATACCCAGTAATGGGGTTGCTGGATCAAATGATACTTCTGCTTCTTGATCTTTGAAGAATCACCACACTGTCTTCCAAAATGGTTGAACTAATTTCATTCCCAACAACAGTGTAAAAGCATTCCTTTTTCTCTGCAGCATTGCCGGGATCTGTTATTTCTTGACTTTTTAATAATCGCCATTCTAACTGGTGTGACGAGCTGGTACCATTTCTAGTGGAACTATTCCAAAAAATTGAAAAGGAGGGACTACTCCCTAACTCATTTTATGAGACCAGCATCATCCTGATACCAAAACCTGGACGAGATACAACAACAACAAAACTTCAGGCCAATATCCCTAATGAACATTGATGCAAAAATCCTCGATAAAATAGTGGCAATCCGAATCCAGCAGCACATCAAAAAGCTTACTCACCACAACCAAGTTGGCTTCATCCCTGGATGCAAGGTTGGTTCAACATAAGCAGATCAATAATTATAATTAATCACACAAACAGAACTAAGAAACCACATGATTATCTCAAAAAATGGAGAAAAGGCCTCTGATAAAATTCAGTATCCCTTCATGTTAAAAATTCTCAATAAACTAGGTATTGAAGGAATATACTTCAAAATTAATAAGATCCATAGACAACAGCCAATATCATACTGAATGGGCAAAAGCTGGAAGCATTCCCCTTGAAAACCAGGACAAGACAAGGATGCCCGCTCTCACCAGTTTTATTCAACATATTATTGGAAGTTCTGGCCAGGGCAATCAAGCAAGAGAAAGAAATAAAGGGTATTCAAATAGGAAGAGAGGAAGTCAAATTATCTTTGCAGATGACAGGTTCCTATATCTAGAAAACCCCACTGTCTCAGCCCAAAAGCTTAAGGTGATAAGCAACTTCAGCAAAGTCTCAGGATACAAAATCAATGTGCAAAAATTGCTAGCTTTCCTGTACACCAACAACAGGCATGCAAAGAGCCAAATCATGACTGAACTCCCATTCACAATTGGCTACAAAGAGATTGAAATACCTAGGTACACAGCTAACAAGGGATGTGAAGGATCTCTTCAAGGAGAACTACAAATCACTGCTCAAGGAAATCAGAGAGGACACAAAAAAAATGGAAAAACATTCCATGCTAATGGATAGTAAGAATTAATATCGTGAAAATGACCATACTGTCCAAAGTAATTTATAGGTTCAATACTAGTCCTATTAAACTACAATTGGCATTCTTAACAGAATTAGAAAAAAACTATGTTAAAATTCACATGGAACCAAAAAAGAGCCCATATAGCTAAGACAATCTTAAGCAAAAAGAACAAAGCTGGAGACATCATGCTACCCAACTTCGAACTATGCTAAAAGATTTTCCTCTTTAAAATACTTCAAGTCAAATTCTGGAAAAAATCAGAATTAAAATTTAAAGTTGCAGTTTCTATTTTAAAGCATTAATATCAAAACTAAAGGAAGTTAAAATTCTATTTTTCCGTTCAAATTACATATACAAATATTTTAATCGAAAAATTCTCATGCATATTCAGTAAAAATAGCAACATTTTACACACCAAAAGTTGCTATTTAAATATATTATAAAAGGAGTTTATTAAATTCGTCATACTGTAACCTCTTTTGTTCGTCACATTTATTGAGGCATAATTGGCAAATTTTAAAAATTATATATATTTAAGGTATACAACTTGATGTTTTCACATACATATATTCTGTGAAATAATAAGCACAATCAAGCATTGACCAAAAAACCCAAAGTCTGTAAAATATTTGCAGAGGTTTATTCTGAGCCAAATATGAGAACTATGGTTTGTGACCACCTCAGGAGGTCCTGAGAACATGAGCCCAAGGTGGTTGGGTTAAAGCTTGGTTTTATACCTTTTAGGGAGACAGAAGTTACAGGCAAAGGCATAAATCAATACATGTAAGGTATGTAACATTAATTAGCCCCGGAAGGGCAGACATCTCAAACTAAATACTTTCAGGTCATAGGTGGAGTCAGAAATTTCCTGATTGACAATTGGTTGAAATAATTAAGCTTTGCCTGAAGAGTTAAACTCAGCATAAAGAAATAATTGAGTTAAATAAGGAAAGGAAGTCAATGTTTTTTTTTTTTTTTTTTTTGTAGATGAAGCCACCAACAGGCTTCAGAAAGAATAGATGTTAAATATATCTTATTGGACCTTAACAGATGTCAGTCTCTCCAGAAAAGACTTTTTAAGAGAAGGAGATTGTCTACAGAATGCAAATTTCCCTGACAAGAGATAGCTTTGCAGGGCCATTTCAAAATATGTCAAAGAAATACATTTAGGGGTAAAATACTTTGATCCTCTGCAGGGCCTATCTGTCATGTGATGCTTCACCAGCATAAGGTTGGAATTTGGTATTTTATTGCTACAAAAAGTGTTTTGTCAGTTTTAAGATCTCTATTTAATGTTAAATCTGGTCAGTTGTGCCTAAATTCCAAAGGCAAGAGGATATACCAAGGCATGTCAGATGCCCCCTTCCCATCATGGCCTGAACAGATTTCTTTGGGGTCCCTTTGGCCAAGAGGGAGGGTCCACCAGTTGGTTAAGAGGCTTAGAATTTTATTTTTGGTTTACACAAGCTAGTTAACACGTCCATCTTCTCACAGAGTTACCATTTTCTCTTCTATGTCTGTGGTGAAAACATGATACCATCCTAGGAAATTTCAATATTCACATTAGCTCTCCTGAACTTATTCATACTGCATATCTGAAAGTCTATACCCTTTGGCCCACATTTCTAATTTTTTCCCCCTCCTAGTCTCTAGCAACCACCATTCTACTCTGTGTTTCTATGAGTTTGACTATTTTAGATTCCAAATCTAAGTGATATGATACAGTATTTGTCTTTCTATGTCTGGCTTATTTCACTTAACATAAAGTCCTTCAGATTCATCCACCTTGTCACAAATGACGAAGTTTCCTTTTTTACGGTGGAATCTTAACCTATTGCGTGGATTGTGTGCGTATGCAGTTAGAATACACACACACACACACACACACACATTGTTAGAGCAATCTTAGCTCTAGGTACAGATACAAAACATATAAAATTATTATCTGGAATAGCTAGTTTCACTCTCATGTTCATTAAAGCATTAGTCACAGTAGGCAAGATATAGAAACAACCTAAATGTCCATCAGTAGATGAATGGACAACATTTTATAGATACTACTATATATACACATATACACTACATATATACATATACACTGCATTTATATATATATACATACATATATGTGTAATACACATATATGCCTATATACTACATTTATATATGTAGTTTAAGTGTGTGTGCATATATATTCTAACTACATGTATATGAAGTGTGTGTATATATAATTACATACATGTAGCATGTATATATATTCTAACTACATAGTGTGTATATATACACACATATGTATGTGTATATATAGTACATAAACATATATACACATACATATGTGTGTATATATAGTGGCAAATATTATATGTAGTTCATTCATTGATTGAAGGACATTTAGGTTCTTTCCATATCTTGGCCAATGTGAATAATGCCTTAATGAACATGAGGATGGAACAAGCTATTCCAGATAATAATTTTATATTTTTTGAAACTATACTTAGAGCTAAGGTAGCTGGATCATAAGGTAGTTCTATTTTTAAATTTTTGAGCAACTTCCATAGTGTTTTTCATAATGGTTGAACTAATTTACACTCATACCAACAGTGCACAAAGGTTCCCTCTTCTCCACATCCTTGCCAACACTTGCTATTTTTCATCATTTTGATAATAATCATTCTGACAAGTTTGAAGTGATATTTCAGTGTGGCTTTGACTTGCATTTTCCTGATGATTGGTGATGTTGGGCACCTTTTCCAACACTTGTTGAACATTTGTATGTCTTCTTTTAAGAAATGTTCACACCCTCTGCTCATTTTTAAAAAGTGTTGCTTTTTTGTCACTGAGTTTCTTATGTATTTTGAATATTAACCCCTTATAAAGTATATGGTTTGCAAATGCTTTCTTCATTCCATAGGTTGCCTTTTACTCTGTAGATTATTTACTTTGTGCAGAAGTTCAGTTTGACACAATCCAATTTGTCTATTTCATTCCTTCTGTCTGTGATTCTGGTGTCATCCAAAATATAACTGTCCAACATCAATGTCAAGAACCTTTTTCCCTGTGTATTTTTCTAGCAGTTTTTAAGTTTTGTGTCGTATGTTTAAGTCTTTTATTCATTTTGAGTTGGTTTTTGTAGATACTATGAGATAGTAGTACAATTTTATTTCCCTGCATGTGGATATCTAGTTTTCCTAATACCATTTATTGAAGACTATCCTTTCCCTTCAGTGTGTGTTCTCAGCAGCATTATCAAAGATCAGGTGGCTACAGATGTGTGCATTTACTTCTATTTCTATTTCATTCATCTATATGTCTGTTTTTATGCCAGTACCATTCTATTTCTATTAGTGTAGTTATTTTATTTTATTATTATTATACTTCAAGTTTTAGGGTACATGTGCACAACGTACAGGTTTGTTACATATGTATATATGTGCCATGTTGGTGTGCTGCACCCATTAACTCGTCATTTAGCATTAGGTATATCTCCTAATGCTATCCCTCCCCACTCCCCCCACCCCACAACAGTCCCTGGTGTGTGATGTTCCCCTTCCTGTGTCCAGGTGTTCTCATTGTTCAATTCCCACCTATGAGCAAGAACATGCGGTGTTTGGTTTTTTGTCCTTGCGATAGTTTGCTGAGAATGATGGTTTCCAGTTTCATCCATGTCCCTACAAAGGACATGAACTCACCATTTTTTATGGCTGCATAGTATTCCATGGTGTATATGTGTCACATTTAAAAAGTCAGGAAACAACAGGTGCTGGAGAGGATGTGGAGAAATAGGAACGCTTTTACACTGTTGGTGGGACTGTAAACTAGTTCAACCATTGTGGAAGTCAGTGTGGCGATTCCTCAGGGATCTAGAACTAGAAATACCATTTGACCCAGCCATCCCATTACTGGGTATATACCCAAAGGATTATAAATCATGCTGCTATAAGGACACATGCACACATATGTTTATAGCAGCACTATTCACAATAGCAAAGACTTGGAACCAACCCAAATGTCCAACAACGATAGACTGGATTAAGAAAATGTGGCACATATACACTATTAGTGTAGTTTTGGTTACACATTTTGAAATCAGGAAGTATGATGCCTTCAGCTTTTTCTTTCTCAGGACTGAGTTGGCTATTAGAGGTCTATCATGGTTCTATAAAAATTTAGAATTTGTTTTCCTGTTTCTGTAAAGAATGCCACTGGGATTTTGATAAGGGATTGCATTAAATCTGAAGATCACTTTGTATAGGATGGACATTTTGACAGTATTAGTTTTGCCAATCCATGAACACTGGATGTCTTTTCATTTATCTGTGCATTCATTAATTTCCCTCATCAGTGTTTTACAATTATCGTTGTACACTTTTCTAACTTCTTTAGTTTAATTTGTATCTTATTTTATTCTTTTTGTTACTATTATAAATGGAATTATTTTATTGATTTCCTTTTTGGGTAGCTCATGGTTTGTGTATAAAATCACTACTGATTTTTCTATGTTGGTTTTGTATCCCACAACTTTAGTGACTTCATTTATTTAGTTCTCATAGTTTCTTCTTGAGTCTTTATGGTTTTCTACATATACACTCATGTCATCCGCAAGCATATAATGTTTTACTTTCTTTTTTATTCAATGACTTTTATTTCTTTCTCTTGTCCAATTACTCTGGCTATAACTTCCAGTACTATGTTGAATGAAGTGGTAAGAGTGGACATCTTCGCTTTGTTTCTAATCTTAAAAAAAAAGCTTTCAGTTTCACTCCATTGATTATGATGCTATATAGCTCTCTGCTTTTCTTATATGGCCTTTATTAGTTTCATGTAGGTTTCTTTTATACATATTTTGTTAAGAGTCTGTGTCACTAACAAATGCTGAATTTTGTCAAATGCTTTCTCTGCATTAATTGAAATTATGCGCTTTTTTTTGCTATATTAACATGATGTATTACATCAATTAATTTGCATATGTTGAACCATTCTTGAATCCCAGGGCTAAATCTCACTTGATTCATGTGAAATTTATCCCTGGATACAAGAATCATTCAACATATGCAAAGTGCATTATCTTTCTAATGTGTTATTGGATTCAGTTTGCTAGTATTTTGTGGAGAATTTTTGCTTTTATGTCCAGGAATACTGACCTATGTTTTCTTTGCTTGTGTTCTCTTTTTCTGGCTTTTGTATCAGAATAACACCAGCCTCATAAAAATATGTTTGGAAGTATTCCCCCCTTCCACTTTTTTGGAAGAGTTTGAAATGAATGAGCATTAATTATTCTTTGAATATTTGGTGGAATTCACCAGTGAAGCTATCTGCTCCTGGGCTTTTATTTCTTGGAAGGTTTCTGACTACTGATTCAATCGCCTTATTTATTATTGATCTGTTTAGGTTTTCCATTTATTCTCGATTCAGTTTTGGTAGGTTGTATGTTTTTAAAGATTTCTTCATTTCTTCAAGGCTATTTAATTTATTTGAGTATAATTTTTCATAACAGCATCTTATAATTCTTTTATTTATGAGTCATCTCATAATTTCTTCTTTTTTAAATTCTAACTATTTGAATCTTCTTTTTTATTAGCATAGCTAGGGATTTGTCAATGTTTATCCTTTCAAAAAAACTCTTAGTTTTTCAAATTTTTTCTATTCTGCATTTTACATATTTCTACTGTCATCTTATTATTTTTTCTGATAAATTTTTTAATTTAAAATATTTTTAAATTTAAATTTTAAATTTTCTACTTTTTAAAATTAGGTGTTTGCCATTATAAACTTTTTTCTTAGTACTGCCTTTGTGCATCCATAAGTTTTCGTAGGTTGTATTCTCATTTATCTTGAGATACTTTTTACATTCCCACTATATTTTCTCTTTTGCCCAATGTTTGTTCAAGAGTGTGTTGTTTAGTTTCCATGTATTTGTGAATTTTCTCATTTTTTTTACTGTTATTGTTTTTAGTTTTATTCTATTGTGGCTGAAAAAAGATAACTGGTGTGATTTTAATCTTTTTAAATTGATCAGACCTGTTTTGTGATGTAATGTGACCTATCCTAGAGAACATTCCATGTGCACTTGAAAAACATATATTCTTCTACTGGTGGATGGAAAGATCTGTATATGTCTGTTAGGTCCACTTGGTACATAGTATTGTTCAAGTTAGCTGTTTCTATATTGATTTTGTATCTGGATGTTCTATCTATTATTAAAAGTACAGCACTGAAGTATCCTACTATTATTGTATTTTTGTCAGTCTCCCTTTGTAACTTTTAGTATTTGCTTTATATATTTAGGTGCTCTGATGTTGGGTATGTGTATATTTGTAATTGTTATAACTTGCTGTTGAACTGACCATTTTATCATTATATGATAGATTTTTTTTCTTTTACTGCTTTTAATATATCATCCCACTCACTCCTGTTCTGCAAGATTTCTGGTAATAAATTTTCTGATAGTCTCATGGAGGGAGATGAAAAAGAAGCAGTTAAGGACACTTAGAGGGAACAGACAGTGAAGTGGGAGGAGAATCAGGCAATGGGGAGCCCACACAGTGATGATGAAGAGTTTCAAGGAAAAGGGCATGGTCCACTGTGTCAAATGCTACTGCGAGAGGAAATAAGATAAGGCCTGAGACTTGGGGAAAACATATAATAGCAGGATTAAAATAAATCAGTCAAGCACTTTAAAAATGCTCAGAACAGTAACAAACAAAGAAATTAAACTACCACCTAATGATATTGGGAAAGGTAACAAATAGCAATGAGCAGGTACTCAAGATCAAGAAAAATAGAAATTTTTGCTTAAATATATCTTATTTTAAAAATGGTCTTCAAATTAAACGTGAGTTCAATAATAAGGAGTAGGAAGGCAAGCCCATGATATTTATAAAAATGGAATTCTGCCATAAATGACTTGCTGCTAGGGCCCCTTCAAGTACCTGCTTGAGTGATGTCAAACTTGTTGACATTTATCACAAGTAGTCACAAAGAATATGAGGGATTCCAAAAGACTATAAATGAACAAATGTGACTTTTACTAAAGTGGAGCAGGAATTTTTGTATTAATATTGATATAATATTTAACAATTTCTATAATTGTTTATTAACAAAATTGCTTTGAGATATTGTTCATCCAGCCATCATTTAACAAAAGCTACTTTTGTTAGAGCACCTACTATGTGCAAACACTATGCTATAAACTGGCGACATCAACATAAAAGCTTTTAATATCTTATATATGTATTTTTTACAGTTACAAAACACTTTACACACAATATCTAGTGTGATAATCACAATATCTGGTGTGATAATCACAACAACCCTATGAGGTAGACAAAATAGATACTACTATCTCCATTTAACAGATGTGAAATATAGAATTCAGATAAATATAGTGACTTTTCCTGGTAATCCAGCTAGAAAATGAAATATTTACGATTACAAGTCTAGTGATCTCTTTGTTATATGATGGTTTTGCAATAATTAGGAGCTATTATCTGAAATAATCTCCACCTTTATAGCATTTTTAGGATATTAGAACAGCATATTCTCATAGTTTAGCAGATTTTGACACTGCTAAGGCACTGGTCAAATCCCTCATGAGCATTTAATCAATGAGATATAGTAATATGGGTTGATGAAAAAATTCAGAAGTTTTAAAAGCAGGTTGAACAATCATCTCAAGAGTCAATATTAATTAAAAATGCTTCTTCTAATGAGGAAGTGCAGGATTCTACTCATAGCTTTGTCCCTCAATATGAAGTAGTGGTACAGACATAAAGCCAGGTATTTCAGGTATTTTTGGTTAAATTAGCCACAGATCTATAATACATATTTGTAACTAATACAATGACAAAATTAAAATTATCTTAATAGCTGAAAATCATACATAATATCTAATGTTATTAAGGTAAATTGAATGTCATACATTTTATTTCAAACAATAGCACACGTAAGGGGAGATTTAAATTAGTACTAGCTTAGATAAAAATGAGTTGGGAAGTTTACATTTATTTTAAAGGGTTAATAACTCCATCAATCTGCTAAAATGTATAGTCATCAGGAAAACACAAATTGAAACCAGAATGAAATACAGATTCAAAACTACTAGAATGGCTATACTTAAATGACTAGCAAGACATGTTGCAACTGGAACTCATTCATTGCTAGTGAGAATGCAAAAGGGTACTATCACTCTGGAAAACTGTTTGGCTGTTTCTAAAGAAGTTAAACATAACTTCTGCCCTAGCAATTTTATTCCTATATACTTACCCAAAAGCAATGAAAACATATGTTCATTAAAGTTTTTACAGAAATGTTCATAACAACCTTACTGTCATAATACATCTATATGTACATATGACATAATAGGTACTGTATAAGTCCATTTTTATCACTAAAACTAATAAATGGTGACAGAAGTAAGAAACTGATTGTCTTTAGGGGACGAAGAGCAGGAAATTAACTTGAAACAGGAATAGCGATCTTTCTGGAATGAAACTAATGTCCTATATCTTATGTTGGGTAGTAGTCACATAGGTGTACACAATTTTCAACAGTCATCAAACTGAAATCTTAGGACCTCTATATTTTATTCTATTTTAAATAAATGATATCTTAATTTTAAAAACATAAAACATAAAAAACATTGTTTTCCATTGAAAGAATACAAGAAAAATTGGTATAAGTTATAGAAAAAGAAATTTCAGTTCGACATAAAATTTTCTAAACTTAAGAAACTTCAAACATAGAATAAGCTATTTCATTAAACAGTATATTTATTATTTCTAGGCCAGACACAGTGGCTCATGCCTATAAACCCAGCACTTTCAGAGACAGAGGCAGGTGGATCACCTGAGGTCAGGAGTTCGAGACCAACATGGTGAAATCCCATCTGTACTAAAAATACAAAAATTACCCGGGTGTGGTGGTGGGTGCCTGTAATCCCAGCTAATCGGGAGGCTGAGGCAGGAGAATCGCTTGAACCTGGGAGGTGGAGGTTGCAGTGAGTCAAGATCATGCCATTGCACTCCACCCTGGGTGTCTCAAAACAACAACACCAGCAAAAAGTGTATTTATCATTTCTGAAAGTATTCAAACAAAAGTAGAATGATCTACTTTTGGAGACTGTTTAATTCAAACATCCCAGGCAGAAATACTTTCTAGAGCATTTTAAAGCCTTTTCATCAGACTCACTGATATCCTATGTTAATAAAGATTTTCTTTTATCACATTTAGTCCAAATTTAACTTCTTATTTCCTTCTTTTACATCTAATTAAACAGCATTTAAGAATGCTAAAAGAGTAGAAAAAGCTAGCAGACTTAAACTTATAAGCCACTTCTATAGGTTGATAATGCATACACTACTGTGTATGCCAAACCCACAGGTTAGTAGCAAAGAATATTGTCACTGTTTAGTGATATCTGCCATAAGCCTAAGAGGCAAGAGAATGACAAAAGTACCAGGAGTTTGCCATCACAGAGTTAAATAAAATGTGTAGAGCTGTACATCAGATAAAAATGGTTATTATAGACTAAGGCCTCAATACGTCATAAGCCAATAATCAACAAATTAGTAAAGAAATGAAATAAGGAAGCGAAAAGAAAGTGTGAGGGAAATATTGGTATCTAAATATACATTGCTTTATGGCTGTTTTCTTTCCTGGTTGCCAGATTTAGAGTATCTGGAATCTTTAAATGATGTGCTAAATTGATTTGGGCATGATAGCTAAGCATAAACACATTGAAATAGTCTAGGTTTTCTCCTCAACAAAATATTAGCAAACCACATTCAACAATACATTAAAAAGATCATTCATCATGACCAGGTGGGATTTATCCCAGGGCTGCAAGAATGGTTCAACATATGCAAATTAATCAAGGCGATACTACATATTAATAGAATAAAGGACAAAAAACATATGATCATTTCAATTGATGTTGAAAAAGCATTTGATAAACTTTAACATCTCTTCATAATAGAAAACTTCAAAAAACTTGGTTTAGAAGAAACATAACTCAACATTAAAAAAGCCATATATGACAGGCCCACAGCTAGTATTACATTGAACAGGGACAAAATCAAAGCCTTTCCTTTTAGATCTGGAACATTACAAGAATGCCCATTTTCACTACTGTTGTTCAGCATAGTAAGGAAAGTCTTAGCTAGAGCAATCAGACAAGAAAAAAAAATAAGGGGCATCCACATTGGAAATGAAGAATGCAAATTATGTTTCTTTGCAGATAATGTGATCTTACATTTGGAGAAAACTAAAGACAACACCAAAAAAACTATTCAAACTGATAAATTCAGTCAAGTTGCAAGATACAAAATCAACACACGAAAATCAGTAGCATTTCTATATAAAAACTGTGAACAATCTGAAAAAGAAATAATGAAAGTACTCCCTTTACAATAGCCACAAATAAAATGAAATAACTAGGAATTAACCATTAAAGTGAAAGATCTCCATAAAGACAACTATAAAATGATAATGAGAGAAATTGAACAAGACACAAAAAATTGGAAAGATATTCTATGTTCATGGACTGGAAGAATCAATATTGTTAAAATGTCCATACTACCCAAAGCAATCCACAGATTTGATGCAATTTTTATAAAAATACAAATGACATTCTTCACAGAAATGGAAAAAGCAATTCTAAAATTTATATGAAACCACAAAAGACCCTGAGTAGCCAAAGCTACCCTGAGCCAAAAGAACAAAACTGGAGGAATGACATTACCTGACTTCAAATTATACTAAAGGACTACAGTAACCAAAACAGCATGGTACTCGCATAAAAACAGACACATAGACCAATGGAACAGAATAAAGGACCCAGAAACAAGTCCACACACCTACTGTGAACTCGTTTTTGACACAGGTGCCAAGAATATACACTGGAGAAAAGACAGTCTCTTCAATAAACGGTACGGGGGAATCTGAATATCCACATGGATATCTACGTGCAGAAGAATGAAACTGGATCCCTTTCTCTCACCATATACAAAAATCAAAGCAAAATGGATTAAACACTGAAGTCTAACACCTCAAACTACTATGAAACTACTACAAGAAAACATTGGGGAAACTCTCCAAGATATTGGTCTGGGCAAAAAAAATCCTTGAGTAATACCCCACAAGCATAGGCAAACAAAGCAAAAACAGACAAATGGGATCACATCAAATTAAAAAGCTTCTGCACGGCAAACAATCAACAAAGTAAACAGATAACACAGAGGCTGTGAGAAAATATTTGCTAACTACTCATCTGACAAGTGATTAATAATTAGAATACATAAGAAGCTCAAACAACTCTAAAATTTCTAGACTTCATAAAACTTAAAAATCTAATAATCTGATTTAAAAAATGGCAAAAGATTTAAATAGACATTTCTCAAAAATAGACATATGAATGGCAAACAGGCATAAGAAAAAGTGCTCAACATTACTGATCATCAGAGATATGCAAATCAAAACTACAATGAGATATCATCTCACTCCAGTTAAAATGACTTTTATCTAAAAGTCAGGCAAGCCAGGCATGGTGGCACATGCCTGTAGTCCCACCTACTCGGGTGGCTGAGGTGGGAGGTCACTTCAGCCCACAGGGTTAAGGCTGAAGTGAGCTGAGATCACACCACTGCACTCTAGCCTGGGTGACAGAGTGATACCCTATCTCAAAAAAAGAAAAGTCAGGCAATATCAAATGCTGGCGAGGATATGGAGAAAAGGGAACCCTTATACACTGTTGGTGGGAAGGTAAATTAGTACAGCCATTATGAAGAACAGTTTGGAGTTTTCTCAAAACAATTAAAAACAGAGGTACCTTACGATCCAGGAATCCTTCTGCTGAGTTTTTACCCAAAAGAAAGGAAACTAGCATATTGAAGAGATATATCTGTACTCCCATGTTTGTCCCAGCGCTGTTCACAATAGCCAAGATTTGGAAGCAACCTAAGTGTCCATCAACAGATGAATGAATAAAGAAAATGTGACACTTACATACAATGGAGTACTATTCAGCCATAAGAGAAAATTAAATCCAATCCTGTCATTCGCAATAACATGGATGGAACTGGAATTCATTACATTAAGTCAAATAAAGCAGGCAGAGAAAAGCAAACATCTCATGTTCTCACTTACTGGTAGCATCTAAAAATCAAATCAGTTAAACTCATAGAGAGAAAGAATAAAAGAATGGTTACCAGAAGCTGGGAAGGGTAGTGAGAAGGAGATTGAGACGTTAATAGGTACAAAAGAGATAGAAATAATAAATAAGACCTAGTATTTCATAGTACAACAGGGTGATTGTCGTCAAAATAATTTAATTGTACATTTTAAAATAACTCAAGATACAATTTTTTTTTTTTAATTATACTTTAAGTTTTAGGGTACATGATTGTTTGTAACAGAAAGGACAAGTGCTTCAGGGGATGGATACCCAATTCTACATGTTATGACTATTATGCTTTGCATGCCTATACCAAAATATTTCATGTACCCCATAAATGTATACACCTATTATGTACCCACAAAAATTAAAAATTAAAAAAAATTCAAAAGCCTGGATTTTCAATAAAAGTTAAAATACTGTAATAGTACTCTTCTAAAATCAGACTGAAAGCCCAGACATAATATAAAGATTTGCATAAAGCTAAATCCAGTAGAAACCCACTTTGATTTACAAGATTGTAAATATTTTTAGGAACTTTGTAATGCATAAAATTCTCCTTCCCTGCCTCACAGAGATCTAAAGTGACCAAACATACTAAATATGTAATGTGTAATTTCCAGCTGAAAAAAACTTAGCCCAGCCCCTCCTGGCTCAGTTAGAAGGTCATTTCCTTGGAAAGAGCTATACCCCCAATGGTAAATAAAGCTCCAATTGCAGTCATAAATGTGGTAATACACAAGATGTCTTCATAGCAAGGCTAATCACCAGATGGGGAGCTTGCCTAATTGGTTGAGGATGTTTTCTGCTCTGGTCATACCTTGGCAAATAGAACAAAGAGAGGCCAAGAGGCCTAATGGCTAGAACATGAGTATGAGTGTGGAGTTCTGTGATCTGCCCTCTGTTCGTTGTGGGTCTCTGGACAATTCCATTAACCTTGCTATATTTTATTTTACTATAAATATAACTAAGACTCTGCATACTTATCTATTTTCCAGAAAATGTTATAGGCAAAATTATCAAGGTTAAAATAAGAAATAATTCCTCTATATTGAAACATTCTTTTCTGAAGCAAATTAGGTTTATTCTTCTTAATTTCTCTTGGTTCAGCATGTAGAGTAAGTTACATGGCAGCATTTTCTTAGGGATGAAAATTTTTATGGGGTAAAGAACCACTGACAGTCAAACACTAGGGGCCAGGACTCTTCCATGGCAAAGAGCAGCTTAAGGTCAAATTTATTCACTCAATGTCTTACTTCTTCCTACTGACCCAAAAGTTAGGGAAAAAGTGAGCACCCCCCAGCAGAAGTGCAGCCAGGTGAGAAACCAGCCTTCATGTAAACAAGTAAGTACCATAAAATTTAGGAATAGCCAACACCCAAACTAGACAGAAAAAAAAAATTGTTCTCAAATTTTTAAAAAATTTAGGATTACAAGCATGAAGAATTAATGCTAATAATTAATTAATGAGGGTCTGCTATTCCCAGTAGTCTGTAGATTCCTTGTGGGTAGATACTACATCTCTTGTTCCCACAGGTTTGTGTGATAAGATACAGCTAACACAGTGTCATAAGATACAGCTCCAACCATGGCAAAGGTCAAGGTGGGTAGAAATCGTGGCCTGAATTGGGCCAGAGACAAACCAAGGTCTTAAGAGAGAACCAGAGAAAAGAGATATGTGCCAGAAACTGGGAGGTGTCACTAGACACAGGGGTAGCAGAAAATGCTCACCTTGAGACCAGAACAGAGGAAGACTGAGTGGCTATAGCAGAAATTGAAAGCATAGAATGGGCAACAAATGAATAAGAGAAGATGCTGAGATGGGAGGCAAAAGCACATCTGGCACCTCACCTCTGAAATCAGAAGGAAAATGCCTTGAGTGGGGAAATGAGTTTTTATAGCAGAAGCTGGATTTTCAGTCCAGTGCTTCTTAAAGGGACCTGGCTTACTTTTGCTATCATGCAACTGGAATAATTTGAGGTAAACAAAAAAAATCTAAAAATTAAAGAAAAAGCAGAAACTGAACGGTCTTTCACAGCTGGGCAGGGTATGGCTGGCCAGGACAAAGCAGGACCAGGCAGCAAGAGGTACCAACACTGAGAGAGCCCTTGATCAAAGCATAGCCTGGCAGGCTCCAAGTTGTTACTGGAAGATCCTGGTACCATGGTCTCACAGGCATTGGCCTCTCCTGAACCTTTGTTTGTTCTGCCTAACAGTGGCAAATCCGTTTTCGAAGTAGCAATAATTGTGTGGTAAAGTTATAAGCTATTGTTAGAAATTAGAAAAAATCATTTTTAAAAAACTAGAGAAAATAGTGTTTTATCTCAAAAATGTATAAACATACAGATATATTTAATTTTAGTTAAACTTTCATTTCCTAAGTTTGGAAAAATCACCTAGATTCCTCTAATTGTTCCTGCAGTCAAAAAGTAAATCTACATGTCCAATGCTATATTGAATGAGAAGGGTCTGTTTACTGTGTTCTTGTCTAAATCTCTTGGCCTTTTCCTGTCCAAATAAGTTGGTACTATTAATAATTCAGTCCCCAAAATCAGATAAAATATAAAATTAATTCCCTTTTCCATGAATTTAGATGATATAATTAGGCCATGCTTTTGGCTTATCACTATTTCCATGACTAAAATCACTTGAGAACTGCTTGTTTCCCATCAACATTTGGTCGTAAGAGTGATGGTGGGTGTCTTCTACAGGAGACAGTAGGTCAATGGCCAAAGGCCAATGGAGACAAACAGATGTTGCGGTTAACCAAATTGAGAAGGAATACATAAATTTTATTCCAAAAGCCTCTTGCCAGAAGTGCTATAAAGAGCAAATCCATGCTTGATCCTCTACCTCCCGTTTGATGGAAAATATTCAGATGTATTTGTCTGAATTCTTCAAAGAACCCTGGCAACTTGGTCTTTCCAATAAATATAGGCCAAAAGGGGTATTAATCCCTTTTATAACCCACCAACTTCAGTATGCACATTCTTAGAAAACGTGTGTGAAAAATTGAAGCAAGTTATACATGTAAACAAAATTTTACCTTCTGCTCAAATATGGGGACATTAACAAAAAGGAAAAAAGTACATGTTGCTGAGCAAGTTCATTTCAGAAAATGTCACATATGCACTTTTCTCAGAAATCTTCCTGGAAACCTTTTCTGGGACTAGATCAAGGGACATACATTATTGTGCATTATAGGAAAAATGGGAAAGGAGCAATTTAGTGAGTATTTGAAACTGTGCCTGAAAATTATTTAAACAGTATATTTCTGTACAAATTTCTGAGCCAAAAATTGTCTTATAAGTAGGAAATATGGTCACTTTATTTTAAATACTATGAAACCAGAGTGTGTACATTTGCCATAAACATTGAAGTAGTCTCCAGTGTGAGAACAAAGGAGAGAGAAGTTTAAGCCTGGAATATTGGCACCACTAAGCCAAAGATACCCACGAGAGAGTATTGCCTACTTCCCAAAAAGCACATTAGGGCCAGGGGTATGTGAGTAAAATGAAGTAGGAATAGATGGCAATAACCAGACAAGCCAGACCTTCTGACCACTGTTCAGAAGGCAGATTTCCTAGATACAAATAATCCCGCAGACCATAAAGTTACAGTCATTGCTATATATATATATATATACATACATATATATATGTGTGTGTGTGTGTGTGTGTATGTGTGTGTGTCAGGCAAAAGGTAACTCGTTCCCCATGACCCATGCCCTTGTAAAATCTCCTCTCCTTGAATGTGAGCAGAACTTGTAAATATTATGAGATATCACTCCAAAACTATATTACAGGGCAAAAACTGTATTATCGAGGTGGGCCTAACCTGATCACATGATCCCTTTAAAAACCAAGAAGTTTTCTCTGGCTGGTTTCAGGAGAGGAAGTCAGAGATTTGACAGCTAGCAGACAATGGGGAGCTCAGTCAATAAGCTTTCAAGGAAATGAATTCTGCCTACAAACAATGAACTTGGAAGAGAATCCCAAATCCCAAATAAGAAGCCCAGCCCTGGACAACACTTTGATTTCAGTCTAAAGAAACCCTGAGAAGAGAATACAGTGACATTGTACCTAGACTTCTGGCCTACGCAACTGTAAGATAATAAATACATGTTGTTTTAAGCTGTACAGTCTGTGGTAATTTGTGGCACAGTAAGAGAAAACTAAAACAAGCTGGGCGTGGTGGCTCATACCTGTAATCCCAGCACTCTAGGAGGCCCAGAAAGGCGGACCACTTGAGCCCAAGGTTTGAGACCAGCCTGGGCAACATGTGAAACGCTGTCTCTACAAAAAATATTAAAAAAAAAATCACCCAAGCATGATGGTGTGCACCTATAGTACCAGCTAATTAGGAGACTGAGCTGGGAAGATTGCTTGAGCCCAGGAGGTCAAAGCTACAGAGAGCTGTGATCATGCCACTGCACTGCAGCCTGAGCAACTGAGCAAGACCCTGTCTCCAAAAAAAAGAAAGAAAAGGAAAGAAAACAAATACAAATTCAAGAATACAAATACAAAGAAGAAACTAACACAAAAAGAACCTAATACAAATACAACACTGTACTTGCTGAGTCAAATATGACTAATCTAAGAATCTGCTAACATAGTGACTATAGACCTTCTAAGAATCTTCTAGCTCTACAATTCTATAATTTTAATAAACTTATATAAAATTTATTAAACAGGGGAAAGGATCTCCTGTTTAGTAAACGGTGCTGAGAAAACTGGCTAGCCATATGCAGAAAACTGAAACTGGACCCCTTCCTTACACCTTACACAAAAATCAACTCAAGATGGATTTTAAAGGCTTAAATGTCAAACTCCAAACCATAAAAACTCTAGAAGAAAACCTAGGCCATACCATTCAGGACATAGGCATGGGCAAAGACTTCATGACAAAAACACCAAAAGCATTGCAACAAAAGCCAAAATTGACAAATGGAATCTAATTAAACTAAAGAGCTTCTGCACAGCAAAAGAAACTATCATCAGAACAAACAGGCAACCTATAGAATGGGAGAAATTTTTGCAATCTACCCATCTCACAAAAGTCTAATATCCAGAATTTACAAGGAACTTAAACAAATTTACAAGAAAAAAAACAACCCCAGCAAAAAGTGGGTAAAGAATATCAACAGACACTTCTCAAAAGAAGACATTTATGTCTCCAACAAACATATGAAAAAAAGCTCAACATCGCTGATCATCAGAGAAATGCAAATCAAAACCACAATGAGATATCATCTCACGCCAGTCAGAATGGTGATTATTAAGTGAGGAAACAATAGATGCTGGCGAGACTGTGGAGAAATAGGAATGCTTTTACTCTGTTGGTGGGAATGTAAATGAGTTCAACCATTGTGGAAGACAGTATGGAGACTCCTCAAGGTCTAGAACCAGAAATACCATTTGACCCAGCAATCCCATTACTGGGTACATACTCAAAGGAAGATATATATCATTCTACTATAAAGACACATGCAAACGTATGTTTATTGCAGCACTATTTACAATAGCAAAGACATGGAACCAACCCAAATGCCCATCAATGATAGACAGGATAAAGAAAATGTGGTACATATACACCATGGAATACTATGCAGTCATAAAAAGGAATGAGATCATGTCCTTTGCAGGGAGATGGATGAAGCTGGAAGCCATCATCCTCAGCAAACTAACAGAGGAACAGAAAACCAAATACCCCATGTTCTTACTCATAAGTGGGAGTTGAACAATGAGAAAACATGGACATAGGGAGGGGAACAACACACACCAAGGCCCTTTGGGGGTGGGAGGTGACAGGAGGAGAGGAGGGAACTTAGAGGATGGGTCAATAGGTGCAGCAAACCACCATGGCACACGTATACCTATGTAACAAGCCTGCACGCTCTGCATATGTATCTAGTTTTTTTAGAATTATTTAAAAAAAAAAGAAAGAAAACAAGCTTAAATAAATAAGATAAAAATACAAACTTAAAAAATTGTTTAAAATAAAATATTAAAAAAGATATTTTAGATTTTTTCAGTAAACAAAGTTTCTTTGTATTATTACACCGTAGGAGCTTTGTATAAATTTTAGCAAATTTACAGTATTTTATGGGAAATATTTTGACTTTGGTCATCAAAACCTGTGTGAAAATTGTAGGTTATTCAAATCACATGCACATTTAATGTTACCTTAGAGTGTTTTCCAACATGAGGATTTGATCCAATGTCCATAATTTCAAAGGATGTAAATCTGGTAACCATAAAATGGTAAGCCAGCACAGCCAAGTATAGAAACCATGTGCAGTGAAGCAAGTATGTTTCCATTTGGTCTCTGTATTCTTTACTCTGGAGAAACCCTATTCCTCCCAAACAAATCTTGTTTTACTTACATCTGTTTTAAATAGCTAGTATGTAGAGCAAACTACCACATATGGTAACAGAGATCATATCATCTAAGAGGCATTTGATAATGATATTAAAGTATTTTTAGTTGAAACAAATTAGTCACAAACCCCAATTTAAACAACACCTCTTCTGGGTGAAAAGTATCTCAAATATTTAAAAGAAGTTCTTTATACAAAACTCTTCTAAGAAGAAAGAAAAAGAAAAGAAGTATTCTATCTTTTCCCTGATGAATGGCACTTGTTTTATAAACCTAAACAGCAACATATTTTAGTTTTAGTTTGCATTGCAAGAATGATCATAAATGGCAACTCTAAAAGCCTAGTTTGTCAAAAATGTAGTTAGAAAACATCACATCCTTCTAAAAAATGATATATCATTCTTTAGTAATGAATAAGGCAATCTTTTTTGTGGCGGGGGGGGGAATTAAACCTTATTTATTTTTAAAACCAAATTACTAAGAAAATATATCACAGCCTGAAAACAGCAAATGGACAGGCTGTATTATCATTTCAGGTAATAAGCTGGTGAAAATACAATGAAGTTGGTATCAAAATAATAAGGTGCCATGCCAGGGCAGGAACACTGCAAGTTTCAAAAGCCCCGGGCAAAAATGGTATTTGATAATGGGGGCTGCCTCTCCTTTGCTCTAAGGGAGTCAGCTCATCCTAGCCCAAGTTGTTTACTTTTTTTCCCTTGAATTTCCTGTTGCCAGGGGTTTGTCTCAATCGGGCTCTGTTAATTCAGGGAGCTAAGGAAACAATGCTAGGTTTAGGCTTCCATTCCATTCTGTTTTATAAAAACCAGGTTTTTCCAAATCCAGTACTTCATAACTCCCTTATAAGCAAGTAGCCAATTGCTCCTCTTTTACTATTCATTCCTAGATACTAATATATATCACAATCAAAACTCCCTTCTCTTCAAGGGGAAAGTGTTACTGCAAGATTGTCCTGTCATTTTGCTACACACAACCTCAGGGCCCATCAGCCAGTAAGAGGGAAGCTCTGCTTCCCATAATTAGTGTGTCGTCACCGCTCATGTTTTTGCACGGTCTCCAGGTTGAAAGACACAGCATGTAATAATTTTAAGAAATGTACATTTACATATTGATGACCAGAAATGGGGATCCACAAGGATCTTCAAAGTTCTTATCCAAACTACTCTCCCTCCCAATTCCACATCTTAAAATGAATTTGTATACCATTGTATAAATTACACAAAATCAAGAAAACTAAGACCCAGAAATTTGTTTTTCCCTTCTAAGTGATTGACCTCTTGGATTTTGTTTCACAGCTTATAGAAAATGGTGTGATGACCCTTCTGGTAAACAGGATGTGGGCAATAAAGAGAAAATATCTCTCCTCAAACTCCATCAGGTCTAACCTGCCAGCCTATTGGTACCTGCGTAGTAAGAGTCTGGTACCTTGGAGGGCTCTGGCTTATTACAGGCAAGATCCTTACTGCCAGGACAAGCACTAGCCACAGGAACATAAGCTCTAAAACTTCCTGTAATATCTCTGATGCAATTTAGCACCACTTTTTCCCATTTCACTTTTTAGGACTGAAACATGAAAGAACCAGTGTCCGGAGGCAAGTGACATATGCCTTACACTTGTTGCCATCCTTAATTTCTTCATTCATAAACTTTGCTTAAAATACTGAAATTCCCAATTCCTTATTAAAAAATATATTCTTG